>NW_026610626.1:0-207942 GCF_029499605.1 Hyla sarda
CAGTATACAGTAGTCCCCCACATTAGGTGCAGTATAAAGTAGTTCCCCACATTAGGTGCAGTATACAGTAGCCCCCCACATTAGGTGCAGTATACAGTAGTCCCACTCATTAGGTGCAGTATACAGTAGTCCCCCACATTAGGTGCAGTATACAGTAGCCCCACACATTAGGTGCAGTATACAGTAGTTCCCCCACATTAGGAGCAATATAAAGTAATCCCACACATTAGGTGCAGTATACAGTAGTCCCCCACATTAGGAGAAGTATACAGTAGTCCCCCACATAAGTTGCAGTATACAGTAGTCCCCCACATTAGGTGCAGTATACATACAGTAGTCCCCCACATTAGGTGCAGTATACATACAGTAGTCCCACACATTAGGTGCAGTATACAGTAGTCCCCCACATTAGGTGAAGTATAAAGTAGTTCTCCACATTAGGTGCAGTATACAGTAGTCCCACACATTAGGTGCAGTATACAGTAGTCCCCCACATTAGGTGTAGTATCCAGTAGTCCCCCACATTAGTTGCTGTATAAAGTAGTTCCCCTCATTAGGTGCAGTATACAGTAGTCCCCCCACATTAGGTGCAGTATACAGTAGTCCCCCACATTAGGTGCAGTATACAGTAGTCCCCCACATTAGGTGCAGTATACAGTAGTTACCCCACATTAGGTGCAGTATAAATTAGTTCCCCTCATTAGGTGCATTATACAGTAGTTCCCCCACATTAGGAGCAATATACAGTAGTCCCACACATTAGGTGCAGTATACAGTAGTCCCCCACATTAGGTGCAGTATAAAGTAGTTCCCCACATTAGGTGCAGTATACAGTAGTCCCACACATTAGGTGCAGTATACAGTAGTCCCCCACATTAGGAGCAGTATACAGTAGTCCCCCACATAAGTTGCAGTATACAGTAGTCCCCCACATTAGGTGCAGTATACATACAGTACTCCCCCACAATAGTTGCAGTATAAAGTAGTTCCTCACAATAGGTGCAGTATACAGTAGTCCCCCACATTAGGTACAGTATAAAGTAGTTCCCCACATTAGGTGCACTATACAGTAGTTACCACACATTAGGTGCAGTATAAAGTAGTCCCCCACATTAGGTGCAGTATACAATAGTCCCCCACATTAGGTGCAGTATAAAGTAGTTACCCTCATTAGGTGCAGTATACAGTAGTCCCGCACATTAGGTGCATTATACAGTAGTCCCCCACATTAGGTGCAGTATACATTAGTCCCACTCATTAGGTGCAGTATACAGTAGTCCCACACATTAGGTGCAGTATACAGTAGTCCCCCACATTAGGTGCAGTATAAAGTAGTTCCCCACATTAGGTGCAGTATACAGTAGTCCCACACATTAGGTGCAGTATACAGTAGTCCCCCACATTAGGTGCAGTATAAAGTAGTTCCCCACATTAGGTGCAGTATACAGTAGTCCCACACATTAGGTGCAGTATACAGTAGTCCCCCACATTAGGAGCAGTATACAGTAGTCCCCCACATAAGTTGCAGTATACAGTAGTCCCCCACATTAGGTGCAGTATACATACAGTAGTCCCCCACATTAGTTGCAGTATAAAGTAGTTCCTCACAATAGGTGCAGTATACAGTAGTCCCCCACATTAGGTACAGTATAAAGTAGTTCCCCACATTAGGTGCACTATACAGTAGTTACTCCACATTAGGTGCAGTATGAAGTAGTCCCCCACATTAGGTGCAGTATACAGTAGTCCCCCACATTAGGTGCAGTATAAAGTAGTTCCCCACATTAGGTGCAGTATACATTAGTCCCACTCATTAGGTGCAGTATACAGTAGTCCCCCACATTAGGTGCAGTATAAAGTAGTTCCCCACATTAGGTGCAGTATACAGTAGTCCCACACATTAGGTGCAGTATACAGTAGTCCCCCACATTAGGAGCAGTATACAGTAGTCCCCCACATAAGTTGCAGTATACAGTAGTCCCCCACATTAGGTGCAGTATACATACAGTAGTCCCCCACATTAGTTGCAGTATAAAGTAGTTCCTCACAATAGGTGCAGTATACAATAGTCCCCCACATTAGGTGCAGTATAAAGTAGTTACCCTCATTAGGTGCAGTATACAGTAGTCCCGCACATTAGGTGCATTATACAGTAGTCCCCCACATTAGGTGCAGTATACATTAGTCCCACTCATTAGGTGCAGTATACAGTAGTCCCACACATTAGGTGCAGTATACAGTAGTCCCCCACATTAGGTGCAGTATAAAGTAGTTCCCCACATTAGGTGCAGTATACAGTAGTCCCACACATTAGGTGCAGTATACAGTAGTCCCCCACATTAGGTGCAGTATAAAGTAGTTCCCCACATTAGGTGCAGTATACAGTAGTCCCACACATTAGGTGCAGTATACAGTAGTCCCCCACATTAGGAGCAGTATACAGTAGTCCCCCACATAAGTTGCAGTATACAGTAGTCCCCCACATTAGGTGCAGTATACATACAGTAGTCCCCCACATTAGTTGCAGTATAAAGTAGTTCCTCACAATAGGTGCAGTATACAGTAGTCCCCCACATTAGGTACAGTATAAAGTAGTTCCCCACATTAGGTGCACTATACAGTAGTTACTCCACATTAGGTGCAGTATGAAGTAGTCCCCCACATTAGGTGCAGTATACAGTAGTCCCCCACATTAGGTGCAGTATAAAGTAGTTCCCCACATTAGGTGCAGTATACATTAGTCCCACTCATTAGGTGCAGTATACAGTAGTCCCCCACATTAGGTGCAGTATAAAGTAGTTCCCCACATTAGGTGCAGTATACAGTAGTCCCACACATTAGGTGCAGTATACAGTAGTCCCCCACATTAGGAGCAGTATACAGTAGTCCCCCACATAAGTTGCAGTATACAGTAGTCCCCCACATTAGGTGCAGTATACATACAGTAGTCCCCCACATTAGGTACAGTATAAAGTAGTTCCCCACATTAGGTGCACTATACAGTAGTTACCCCACATTAGGTGCAGTATACAGTAGTCCCCCACATTAGGTGCAGTATAAAGTAGTTCCCCACATTAGGTGCAGTATACAGTAGTCCCCCACATTAGGTGCAGTATACAGTAGTCCCCCACATTAGGAGCAGTATACAGTAGTTCTCCACATTAGGTGCAGTATACAGTAGTCCCCCACATTAGGTGCAGTATAAAGTAGTTCCCCACATTAGGTGCAGTATACAGTAGTCCTCCACATTAGGTGCAGTATGCATACAGTAGTCCTCCACATTAGGTGCAGTATAAAGTAGTTCCCCACATTAGGTGTAGTATAAAGTAGTCCCCCACATTGGGTGCAGTATACATACAGTAGTTCCCCTCATTAGGTGCAGTATAAAGTAGTTCCCCACATTAGGTGCAGTATAAAGTAGTCTCACACATTAGGTGCAGTATACATACAGTAGTCCCCCACATTAGGTGCAGTATACAGTAGTCCCCCACATTAGGTGCAGTATACAGTAGTCCCGCACATTTGGTGCAGTATACAGTAGTCCCCCACATTAGGTGCAGTATACAGTAGTTCCTCCACATTAGGAGCAATATACAGTAGTCCCACACATTAGGTGCAGTATACAGTAGTCCCCCACATTAGGAGCAGTATACAGTCGTCCCCCACATAAGTTGCAGTATACAGTCGTCCCCCACATTAGGTGCAGTATACATACAGTAGTCCCCCACATTAGGTGCAGTATACATACAGTAGTCCCACACATTAGGTGCAGTATACAGTAGTCCCCCACAGTAGGTGCAGTATAAAGTAGTTCCCCACATTAGGTGCAGTATACAGTAGTCCCACACATTAGGTGCAGTATACAGTAGTCCCCCACATTAGGAGCAGTATACAGTAGTCTCCCACATAAGTTGCAGTATACAGTAGTCCCCCACATTAGGTGTAGTATACATAAAGTAGTCCCCCACATTAGGTGCAGTATACATACAGTAGTCCCACACATTAGGTGCAGTATACAGTAGTCCCCCACATTAGGTGAAGTATAAAGTAGTTCCCCACATTAGGTGCAGTATACAGTAGTCCCACACATTAGGTGCAGTATACAGTAGTCCCCCACATTAGGAGCAGTATACAGTAGTCCCCCACATAAGTTGCAGTATACAGTAGTCCCCCACATTAGGTGCAGTATACATACAGTAGTCCCCCACATTAGGTGCAGTATAAAGTAGTTCCCCACATTAGGTGCAGTATAAAGTAGTCCCCCACATTAGGTGCAGTATACAGTAGTCCCCCACATTAGGTGCAGTATACAGCAGTCCCCCACATTAGGTGCAGTATACAGTAGTCCCCCACATTAGGTGCAGTATAAAGTAGTTCCCCACATTAGGAGCAGTATACAGTAGTTACAACACATTAGGTGAAGTATAAAGTAGTCCCCCATATTAAGTGTAGTATCCAGTAGTCCCCCACATTAGTTGCTGTATAAAGTAGTTCCCCTCATTAGGTACAGTATACAGTAGTCCCCCACATTAGGTGCAGTATAAAGTAGTTCCCCACATTAGGTGCAGTATACAGTAGTCCCCCACATTAGGTGCAGTATACAGTAGTCCCACACATTAGGTGCAGTATACAGTAGTACCCCACATTAAGTGCGGTATAAAGTAGTTCCCCACATTAGGTGCAGTATACAGTAGTCCCACACATCAGGTGCAGTATACAGTAGTCCCCCACATTAGGAGCAGTATACAGTAGTCCCCCACATAAGTTGCAGTATACAGTAGTCCCCCACATTAGTTGCAGTATAAAGTAGTTCCCCACATTAGGTGCAGTATACAGTAGTCTCCCACATTAGGTGCAGTATAAAGTAATTCCCCACATTAGGTGCAGTATACAGTAGTTACCCCACATTAGGTGCAGTATAAAGTAGACCCCCACATTAGGTGCAGTATACAGTAGTCCCCCACATTAGGTGCAGTATAAAGTAGTTCCCCTCATTAGGTGCAGTATACAGTAGTTCCCCCACATTAGGAGCAATATACAGTAGTCCCACACATTAGGTGCAGAATACAGTAGTCCCCCATATTAGGAGCAGTATACAGTAGTCCCCCACATAAGTTGCAGTATACAGTAGTCCCCCACATTAGGTGCAGTATACATACAGTAGTCCCCCACATTAGGTGCAGTATACATACAGTAGTCCCACACATTAGGTGCAGTATACAGTAGTCCCCCACATTAGGTGCAGTATAAAGTAGTTCCCCACATTAGGTGCAGTATACAGTAGTCCAACACATTAGGTGCAGTATACAGTAGTCACCCACATTAGGAGCAGTATACAGTAGTCCCCCACATAAGTTGCAGTATACAGTAGTCCCCCACATTAGGTGCAGTATACATACAGTAGTCCCCCACATTAGTTGCAGTATAAAGTAGTTCCTCACAATAGGTGCAGTATACAGTAGTCCCCCACATTAGGTACAGTATAAAGTAGTTCCCCACATTAGGTGCACTATACAGTAGTTACCCCACATTAGGTGCATTATAAAGTAGTCCCCCACATTAGGTGCAGTATACATTAGTCCCCCACATTAGGTGCAGTATAAAGTAGTTCCCCTCATTAGGTGCAGTATACAGTAGTCCCGCACATTAGGTGCATTATACAGTAGTCCCACACATTAGGTGCAGTATACAGTAGTCCCCCACATTAGGTGCAGTATAAAGTAGTTCCCCACATTAGGTGCAGTATACAGTAGTCCCACACATTAGGTGCAGTATACAGTAGTCACCCACATTAGGAGCAGTATACAGTAGTCCCCCACATAAGTTGCAGTATACAGTAGTCCCCCACATTAGGTGCAGTATACATACAGTAGTCCCCCACATTAGTTGCAGTATAAAGTAGTTCCTCACAATAGGTGCAGTATACAGTAGTCCCCCACATTAGGTACAGTATAAAGTAGTTCCCCACATTAGGTGCACTATACAGTAGTTACCCCACATTAGGTGCAGTATAAAGTAGTCCCCCACATTAGGTGCAGTATACAGTAGTCCCCCACATTAGGTGCAGTATAAAGTAGTTCCCCTCATTAGGTGCAGTATACAGTAGTCCCGCACATTAGGTGCATTATACAGTAGTCCCCCACATTAGGTGCAGTATACATTAGTCCCACTCATTAGGTGCAGTATACAGTAGTCCCCCACATTAGGTGCAGTATACAGTAGACCCACACATTAGGTGCAGTATGCAGTAGTTCCCCCACATTAGGAGCAATATACAGTAGTCCCACACATTAGGTGCAGCATACAGTAGTCCCACACATTAGGAGCAGTATACTGTAGTCCCCCACATAAGTTGCAGTATACAGTAGTCCCCCACATTAGGTGCAGTATACATACAGTAGTCCCCCACATTAGTTGCAGTATAAAGTAGTTCCCCACATTAGGTGCAGTATACAGTAGTCCCCCACATTAGGTGCAGTATACAGTAGTCCCCCACATTAGGTGCAGTATAAAGTAGTTCCCCACATTAGGTGCAGTATACAGTAGTCCCCCACATTAGGTGCAGTATACAGTAGTCCCACTTATTAGGTGCAGTATACAGTAGTCCCCCACATTAGGTGCAGTATACAGTAGTCCCACACATTAGGTGCAGTATACAGTAGTTCCCCCACATTAGGAGCAATATACAGTAGTCCCACACATTAGGTGCAGTATACAGTAGTCCCCCACATTAGGAGAAGTATACAGTAGTCCCCCACATAAGTTGCAGTATACAGTAGTCCCCCACATTAGGTGCAGTATACATACAGTAGTCCCACACATTAGGTGCAGTATACAGTAGTCCCCCACATTAGGTGAAGTATAAAGTAGTTCCCCACATTAGGTGCAGTATACAGTAGTCCCACACATTAGGTGCAGAATACAGTAGTCCCCCACATTAGGTGCAGTATAAAGTAGTTCCCCACATTATGTGCAGTATACAGTAGTCCCACACATTAGGTGCAGTATACAGTAGTCCCCCACATTAGGAGCAGTATACAGTAGTCCCCCACATAAGTTGCAGTATACAGTAGTCCCCCACATTAGGTGCAGTATACATACAGTAGTCCCCCACATTAGTTGCAGTATAAAGTAGTTCCTCACAATAGGTGCAGTATACAGTAGTCCCCCACATTAGGTACAGTATAAAGTAGTTCCCCACATTAGGTGCACTATACAGTAGTTACCCCACATTAGGTGCAGTATAAAGTAGTCCCCCACATTAGGTGCAGTATACAGTAGTCCCCCACATTAGGTGCAGTATAAAGTAGTTCCCCTCATTAGGTGCAGTATACAGTAGTCCCGCACATTAGGTGCATTATACAGTAGTCCCCCACATTAGGTGCAGTATACATTAGTCCCACTCATTAGGTGCAGTATACAGTAGTCCCCCACATTAGGTGCAGTATACAGTAGTCCCACACATTAGGTGCAGTATACAGTAGTTCCCCCACATTAGGAGCAATATACAGTAGTCCCACACATTAAGTGCAGCATACAGTAGTCCCCCACATTAGGAGCAGTATACTGTAGTCCCCCACATAAGTTGCAGTATACAGTAGTCCCCCACATTAGGTGCAGTATACATACAGTAGTCCCCCACATTAGTTGCAGTATAAAGTAGTTCCCCACATTAGGTGCAGTATACAGTAGTCCCCCACATTAGGTGCAGTATACAGTAGTCCCCCACATTAGGTGCAGTATAAAGTAGTTCCCCACATTAGGTGCAGTATACAGTAGCCCCCCACATTAGGTGCAGTATACAGTAGTCCCACTCATTAGGTGCAGTATACAGTAGTCCCCCACATTAGGTGCAGTATACAGTAGCCCCACACATTAGGTGCAGTATACAGTAGTTCCCCCACATTAGGAGCAATATAAAGTAGTCCCACACATTAGGTGCAGTATACAGTAGTCCCCCACATTAGGAGAAGTATACAGTAGTCCCCCACATAAGTTGCAGTATACAGTAGTCCCCCACATTAGGTGCAGTATACATACAGTAGTCCCACACATTAGGTGCAGTATACAGTAGTCCCCCACATTAGGTGAAGTATAAAGTAGTTCTCCACATTAGGTGCAGTATACAGTAGTCCCACACATTAGGTGCAGTATACAGTAGTCCCCCACATTAGGTGTAGTATCCAGTAGTCCCCCACATTAGTTGCTGTATAAAGTAGTTCCCCTCATTAGGTGCAGTATACAGTAGTCCCCCCACATTAGGTGCAGTATACAGTAGTCCCCCACATTAGGTGCAGTATAAAGTAGTTCCCCTCATTAGGTGCAGTATACAGTAGTTCCCCCACATTAGGAGCAATATACAGTAGTCCCACACATTAGGTGCAGTATACAGTAGTCCCCCACATTAGGTGCAGTATACAGTAGTCCCCCACATTAGGTGCAGTATACAGTAGTTACCCCACATTAGGTGCAGTATAAATTAGTTCCCCTCATTAGGTGCATTATACAGTAGTTCCCCCACATTAGGAGCAATATACAGTAGTCCCACACATTAGGTGCAGTATACAGTAGTCCCCCACATTAGGTGCAGTATAAAGTAGTTCCCCACATTAGGTGCAGTATACAGTAGTCCCACACATTAGGTGCAGTATACAGTAGTCCCCCACATTAGGAGCAGTATACAGTAGTCCCCCACATAAGTTGCAGTATACAGTAGTCCCCCACATTAGGTGCAGTATACATACAGTACTCCCCCACAATAGTTGCAGTATAAAGTAGTTCCTCACAATAGGTGCAGTATACAGTAGTCCCCCACATTAGGTACAGTATAAAGTAGTTCCCCACATTAGGTGCACTATACAGTAGTTACCACACATTAGGTGCAGTATAAAGTAGTCCCCCACATTAGGTGCAGTATACAATAGTCCCCCACATTAGGTGCAGTATAAAGTAGTTACCCTCATTAGGTGCAGTATACAGTAGTCCCGCACATTAGGTGCATTATACAGTAGTCCCCCACATTAGGTGCAGTATACATTAGTCCCACTCATTAGGTGCAGTATACAGTAGTCCCACACATTAGGTGCAGTATACAGTAGTCCCCCACATTAGGTGCAGTATAAAGTAGTTCCCCACATTAGGTGCAGTATACAGTAGTCCCACACATTAGGTGCATTATACAGTAGTCCCCCACATTAGGTGCAGTATAAAGTAGTTCCCCACATTAGGTGCAGTATACAGTAGTCCCACACATTAGGTGCAGTATACAGTAGTCCCCCACATTAGGAGCAGTATACAGTAGTCCCCCACATAAGTTGCAGTATACAGTAGTCCCCCACATTAGGTGCAGTATACATACAGTAGTCCCCCACATTAGTTGCAGTATAAAGTAGTTCCTCACAATAGGTGCAGTATACAGTAGTCCCCCACATTAGGTACAGTATAAAGTAGTTCCCCACATTAGGTGCACTATACAGTAGTTACTCCACATTAGGTGCAGTATGAAGTAGTCCCCCACATTAGGT
The DNA here is from genome assembly GCF_029499605.1 of Hyla sarda. Taxonomy (NCBI): domain Eukaryota; kingdom Metazoa; phylum Chordata; class Amphibia; order Anura; family Hylidae; genus Hyla; species Hyla sarda. The sequence continues at coordinate 9,525 of NW_026610626.1, forward strand.
GCAGTATACAGTAGTCCCCCACATTAGGTGCAGTATAAAGTAGTTCCCCACATTAGGTGCAGTATACATTAGTCCCACTCATTAGGTGCAGTATACAGTAGTCCCCCACATTAGGTGCAGTATAAAGTAGTTCCCCACATTAGGTGCAGTATACAGTAGTCCCACACATTAGGTGCAGTATACAGTAGTCCCCCACATTAGGAGCAGTATACAGTAGTCCCCCAAATAAGTTGCAGTATACAGTAGTCCCCCACATTAGGTGCAGTATACATACAGTAGTCCCCCACATTAGTTGCAGTATAAAGTAGTTCCTCACAATAGGTGCAGTATACAGTAGTCCCCCACATTAGGTACAGTATAAAGTAGTTCCCCACATTAGGTGCACTATACAGTAGTTACCCCACATTAGGTGCAGTATACAGTAGTCCCCCACATTAGGTGCAGTATAAAGTAGTTCCCCACATTAGGTGCAGTATACAGTAGTCCCCCACATTAGGTGCAGTATACAGTAGTCCCCCACATTAGGAGCAGTATACAGTAGTTCTCCACATTAGGTGCAGTATACAGTAGTCCCCCACATTAGGTGCAGTATAAAGTAGTTCCCCACATTAGGTGCAGTATACAGTAGTCCTCCACATTAGGTGCAGTATGCATACAGTAGTCCTCCACATTAGGTGCAGTATAAAGTAGTTCCCCACATTAGGTGTAGTATAAAGTAGTCCCCCACATTGGGTGCAGTATACATACAGTAGTTCCCCTCATTAGGTGCAGTATAAAGTAGTTCCCCACATTAGGTGCAGTATAAAGTAGTCTCACACATTAGGTGCAGTATACATACAGTAGTCCCCCACATTAGGTGCAGTATACAGTAGTCCCCCACATTAGGTGCAGTATACAGTAGTCCCGCACATTTGGTGCAGTATACAGTAGTCCCCCACATTAGGTGCAGTATACAGTAGTTCCTCCACATTAGGAGCAATATACAGTAGTCCCACACATTAGGTGCAGTATACAGTAGTCCCCCACATTAGGAGCAGTATACAGTCGTCCCCCACATAAGTTGCAGTATACAGTCGTCCCCCACATTAGGTGCAGTATACATACAGTAGTCCCCCACATTAGGTGCAGTATACATACAGTAGTCCCACACATTAGGTGCAGTATACAGTAGTCCCCCACAGTAGGTGCAGTATAAAGTAGTTCCCCACATTAGGTGCAGTATACAGTAGTCCCACACATTAGGTGCAGTATACAGTAGTCCCCCACATTAGGAGCAGTATACAGTAGTCTCCCACATAAGTTGCAGTATACAGTAGTCCCCCACATTAGGTGCAGTATACATAAAGTAGTCCCCCACATTAGGTGCAGTATACATACAGTAGTCCCACACATTAGGTGCAGTATACAGTAGTCCCCCACATTAGGTGAAGTATAAAGTAGTTCCCCACATTAGGTGCAGTATACAGTAGTCCCACACATTAGGTGCAGTATACAGTAGTCCCCCACATTAGGAGCAGTATACAGTAGTCCCCCACATAAGTTGCAGTATACAGTAGTCCCCCACATTAGGTGCAGTATACATACAGTAGTCCCCCACATTAGGTGCAGTATAAAGTAGTTCCCCACATTAGGTGCAGTATAAAGTAGTCCCCCACATTAGGTGCAGTATACAGTAGTCCCCCACATTAGGTGCAGTATACAGCAGTCCCCCACATTAGGTGCAGTATACAGTAGTCCCCCACATTAGGTGCAGTATAAAGTAGTTCCCCACATTAGGAGCAGTATACAGTAGTTACAACACATTAGGTGAAGTATAAAGTAGTCCCCCATATTAAGTGTAGTATCCAGTAGTCCCCCACATTAGTTGCTGTATAAAGTAGTTCCCCTCATTAGGTACAGTATACAGTAGTCCCCCACATTAGGTGCAGTATAAAGTAGTTCCCCACATTAGGTGCAGTATACAGTAGTCCCCCACATTAGGTGCAGTATACAGTAGTCCCACACATTAGGTGCAGTATACAGTAGTACCCCACATTAAGTGCGGTATAAAGTAGTTCCCCACATTAGGTGCAGTATACAGTAGTCCCACACATCAGGTGCAGTATACAGTAGTCCCCCACATTAGGAGCAGTATACAGTAGTCCCCCACATAAGTTGCAGTATACAGTAGTCCCCCACATTAGTTGCAGTATAAAGTAGTTCCCCACATTAGGTGCAGTATACAGTAGTCTCCCACATTAGGTGCAGTATAAAGTAATTCCCCACATTAGGTGCAGTATACAGTAGTTACCCCACATTAGGTGCAGTATAAAGTAGACCCCCACATTAGGTGCAGTATACAGTAGTCCCCCACATTAGGTGCAGTATAAAGTAGTTCCCCTCATTAGGTGCAGTATACAGTAGTTCCCCCACATTAGGAGCAATATACAGTAGTCCCACACATTAGGTGCAGAATACAGTAGTCCCCCATATTAGGAGCAGTATACAGTAGTCCCCCACATAAGTTGCAGTATACAGTAGTCCCCCACATTAGGTGCAGTATACATACAGTAGTCCCCCACATTAGGTGCAGTATACATACAGTAGTCCCACACATTAGGTGCAGTATACAGTAGTCCCCCACATTAGGTGCAGTATAAAGTAGTTCCCCACATTAGGTGCAGTATACAGTAGTCCAACACATTAGGTGCAGTATACAGTAGTCACCCACATTAGGAGCAGTATACAGTAGTCCCCCACATAAGTTGCAGTATACAGTAGTCCCCCACATTAGGTGCAGTATACATACAGTAGTCCCCCACATTAGTTGCAGTATAAAGTAGTTCCTCACAATAGGTGCAGTATACAGTAGTCCCCCACATTAGGTACAGTATAAAGTAGTTCCCCACATTAGGTGCACTATACAGTAGTTACCCCACATTAGGTGCATTATAAAGTAGTCCCCCACATTAGGTGCAGTATACATTAGTCCCCCACATTAGGTGCAGTATAAAGTAGTTCCCCTCATTAGGTGCAGTATACAGTAGTCCCGCACATTAGGTGCATTATACAGTAGTCCCCCACATTAGGTGCAGTATACATTAGTCCCACTCATTAGGTGCAGTATACAGTAGTCCCCCACATTAGGTGCAGTATACAGTAGTCCCACACATTAGGTGCAGTATACAGTAGTTCCCCCACATTAGGAGCAATATACAGTAGTCCCACACATTAGGTGCAGCATACAGTAGTCCCCCACATTAGGAGCAGTATACTGTAGTCCCCCACATAAGTTGCAGTATACAGTAGTCCCCCACATTAGGTGCAGTATACATACAGTAGTCCCCCACATTAGTTGCAGTATAAAGTAGTTCCCCACATTAGGTGCAGTATACAGTAGTCCCCCACATTAGGTGCAGTATACAGTAGTCCCCCACATTAGGTGCAGTATAAAGTAGTTCCCCACATTAGGTGCAGTATACAGTAGACCCCCACATTAGGTGCAGTATACAGTAGTCCCACTCATTAGGTGCAGTATACAGTAGTCCCCCACATTAGGTGCAGTATACAGTAGTCCCACACATTAGGTGCAGTATACAGTAGTTCCCCCACATTAGGAGCAATATACAGTAGTCCCACACATTAGGTGCAGTATACAGTAGTCCCCCACATTAGGAGCAATATACAGTAGTCCCACACATTAGGTGCAGTATACAGTAGTCCCCCACATTAGGAGAAGTATACAGTAGTCCCCCACATAAGTTGCAGTATACAGTAGTCCCCCACATTAGGTGCAGTATACATACAGTAGTCCCCCACATTAGGTGCAGTATACATACAGTAGTCCCACACATTAGGTGCAGTATACAGTAGTCCCCCACATTAGGTGAAGTATAAAGTAGTTCCCCACATTAGGTGCAGTATAGAGTAGTCCCACACATTAGGTGCAGTATACAGTAGTCCCCCACATTAGGTGCAGTATAAAGTAGTTCCCCACATTATGTGCAGTATACAGTAGTCTTACACATTAGGTGCAGTATACAGTAGTCCCCCACATTAGGAGCAGTATACAGTAGTCCCCCACATAAGTTGCAGTATACAGTAGTCCCCCACATTAGGTGCAGTATACATACAGTAGTCCCCCACATTAGTTGCAGTATAAAGTAGTTCCTCACAATAGGTGCAGTATACAGTAGTCCCCCACATTAGGTACAGTATAAAGTAGTTCCCCACATTAGGTGCACTATACAGTAGTTACCCCACATTAGGTGCAGTATAAAGTAGTCCCCCACATTAGGTGCAGTATACAGTAGTCCCCCACATTAGGTGCAGTATAAAGTAGTTCCCCTCATTAGGTGCAGTATACAGTAGTCCCGCACATTAGGTGCATTATACAGTAGTCCCCCACATTAGGTGCAGTATACATTAGTCCCACTCATTAGGTGCAGTATACAGTAGTCCCCCACATTAGGTGCAGTATACAGTAGTCCCACACATTAGGTGCAGTATACAGTAGTTCCCCCACATTAGGAGCAATATACAGTAGTCCCACACATTAGGTGCAGCATACAGTAGTCCCCCACATTACGAGCAGTATACTGTAGTCCCCCACATAAGTTGCAGTATACAGTAGTCCCCCACATTAGGTGCAGTATACATACAGTAGTCCCCCACATTAGTTGCAGTATAAAGTAGTTCCCCACATTAGGTGCAGTATACAGTAGTCCCCCACATTAGGTGCAGTATACAGTCGTCCCCCACATTAGGTGCAGTATACATACAGTAGTCCCCCACATTAGTTGCAGTATAAAGTAGTTCCCCACATTAGGTGCAGTATACAGTAGTCTCCCACATTAGGTGCAGTATAAAGTAATTCCCCACATTAGGTGCAGTATACAGTAGTTACCCCACATTAGGTGCAGTATAAAGTAGACCCCCACATTAGGTGCAGTATACAGTAGTCCCCCACATTAGGTGCAGTATAAAGTAGTTCCCCTCATTAGGTGCAGTATACAGTAGTTCCCCCACATTAGGAGCAATATACAGTAGTCCCACACATTAGGAGCAGTATACAGTAGTCCCCCACATAAGTTGCAGTATACAGTAGTCCCCCACATTAGGTGCAGTATACATACAGTAGTCCCACACATTAGGTGCAGTATACAGTAGTCCCCCACATTAGGTGCAGTATAAAGTAGTTCCCCACATTAGGTGCAGTATACAGTAGTCCCACACATTAGGTGCAGTATACAGTAGTCACCCACATTAGGAGCAGTATACAGTAGTTCCCCACATAAGTTGCAGTATACAGTAGTCCCCCACATTAGGTGCAGTATACATACAGTAGTCCCCCACATTAGTTGCAGTATAAAGTAGTTCCTCACAATAGGTGCAGTATACAGTAGTCCCCCACATTAGGTACAGTATAAAGTAGTTCCCCACATTAGGTGCACTATACAGTAGTTACCCCACATTAGGTGCAGTATAAAGTAGTCCCCCACATTAGGTGCAGTATACAGTAGTCCCCCACATTAGGTGCAGTATAAAGTAGTTCCCCTCATTAGGTGCAGTATACAGTAGTCCCGCACATTAGGTGCATTATACAGTAGTCCCCCACATTAGGTGCAGTATACATTAGTCCCACTCATTAGGTGCAGTATACAGTAGTCCCCCACATTAGGTGCAGTATACAGTAGTCCCACACATTAGGTGCAGTATACAGTAGTTCCCCCACATTAGGAGCAATATACAGTAGTCCCACACATTAGGTGCAGCATACAGTAGTCCCACACATTAGGAGCAGTATACTGTAGTCCCCCACATAAGTTGCAGTATACAGTAGTCCCCCACATTAGGTGCAGTATACATACAGTAGTCCCCCACATTAGTTGCAGTATAAAGTAGTTCCCCACATTAGGTGCAGTATACAGTAGTCCCCCACATTAGGTGCAGTATACAGTAGTCCCCCACATTAGGTGCAGTATAAAGTAGTTCCCCACATTAGGTGCAGTATACAGTAGTCCCACACATTAGGTGCAGTATACAGTAGTCCCCCACATTAGGAGCAGTATACAGTAGTCCCCCACATAAGTTGCAGTATACAGTAGTCCCCCACATTAGGTGCAGTATACATACAGTAGTCCCCCACATTAGTTGCAGTATAAAGTAGTTCCTCACAATAGGTGCAGTATACAGTAGTCCCCCCACATTAGGTACAGTATAAAGTAGTTCCCCACATTAGGTGCACTATACAGTAGTTACTCCACATTAGGTGCAGTATGAAGTAGTCCCCCACATTAGGTGCAGTATACAGTAGTCCCCCACATTAGGTGCAGTATAAAGTAGTTCCCCACATTAGGTGCAGTATACATTAGTCCCACTCATTAGGTGCAGTATACAGTAGTCCCCCACATTAGGTGCAGTATAAAGTAGTTCCCCACATTAGGTGCAGTATACAGTAGTCCCACACATTAGGTGCAGTATACAGTAGTCCCCCACATTAGGAGCAGTATACAGTAGTCCCCCACATAAGTTGCAGTATACAGTAGTCCCCCACATTAGGTGCAGTATACATACAGTAGTCCCCCACATTAGTTGCAGTATAAAGTAGTTCCTCACAATAGGTGCAGTATACAGTAGTCCCCCACATTAGGTACAGTATAAAGTAGTTCCCCACATTAGGTGCACTATACAGTAGTTACCCCACATTAGGTGCAGTATACAGTAGTCCCCCACATTAGGTGCAGTATAAAGTAGTTCCCCACATTAGGTGCAGTATACAGTAGTCCCCCACATTAGGTGCAGTATACAGTAGTCCCCCACATTAGGAGCAGTATACAGTAGTTCTCCACATTAGGTGCAGTATACAGTAGTCCCCCACATTAGGTGCAGTATAAAGTAGTTCCCCACATTAGGTGCAGTATACAGTAGTCCTCCACATTAGGTGCAGTATGCATACAGTAGTCCTCCACATTAGGTGCAGTATAAAGTAGTTCCCCACATTAGGTGTAGTATAAAGTAGTCCCCCACATTGGGTGCAGTATACATACAGTAGTTCCCCTCATTAGGTGCAGTATAAAGTAGTTCCCCACATTAGGTGCAGTATAAAGTAGTCTCACACATTAGGTGCAGTATACATACAGTAGTCCCCCACATTAGGTGCAGTATACAGTAGTCCCCCACATTAGGTGCAGTATACAGTAGTCCCGCACATTTGGTGCAGTATACAGTAGTCCCCCACATTAGGTGCAGTATACAGTAGTTCCTCCACATTAGGAGCAATATACAGTAGTCCCACACATTAGGTGCAGTATACAGTAGTCCCCCACATTAGGAGCAGTATACAGTCGTCCCCCACATAAGTTGCAGTATACAGTCGTCCCCCACATTAGGTGCAGTATACATACAGTAGTCCCCCACATTAGGTGCAGTATACATACAGTAGTCCCACACATTAGGTGCAGTATACAGTAGTCCCCCACAGTAGGTGCAGTATAAAGTAGTTCCCCACATTAGGTGCAGTATACAGTAGTCCCACACATTAGGTGCAGTATACAGTAGTCCCCCACATTAGGAGCAGTATACAGTAGTCTCCCACATAAGTTGCAGTATACAGTAGTCCCCCACATTAGGTGCAGTATACATAAAGTAGTCCCCCACATTAGGTGCAGTATACATACAGTAGTCCCACACATTAGGTGCAGTATACAGTAGTCCCCCACATTAGGTGAAGTATAAAGTAGTTCCCCACATTAGGTGCAGTATACAGTAGTCCCACACATTAGGTGCAGTATACAGTAGTCCCCCACATTAGGAGCAGTATACAGTAGTCCCCCACATAAGTTGCAGTATACAGTAGTCCCCCACATTAGGTGCAGTATACATACAGTAGTCCCCCACATTAGGTGCAGTATAAAGTAGTTCCCCACATTAGGTGCAGTATAAAGTAGTCCCCCACATTAGGTGCAGTATACAGTAGTCCCCCACATTAGGTGCAGTATACAGCAGTCCCCCACATTAGGTGCAGTATACAGTAGTCCCCCACATTAGGTGCAGTATAAAGTAGTTCCCCACATTAGGAGCAGTATACAGTAGTTACAACACATTAGGTGAAGTATAAAGTAGTCCCCCATATTAAGTGTAGTATCCAGTAGTCCCCCACATTAGTTGCTGTATAAAGTAGTTCCCCTCATTAGGTACAGTATACAGTAGTCCCCCACATTAGGTGCAGTATAAAGTAGTTCCCCACATTAGGTGCAGTATACAGTAGTCCCCCACATTAGGTGCAGTATACAGTAGTCCCACACATTAGGTGCAGTATACAGTAGTACCCCACATTAAGTGCGGTATAAAGTAGTTCCCCACATTAGGTGCAGTATACAGTAGTCCCACACATCAGGTGCAGTATACAGTAGTCCCCCACATTAGGAGCAGTATACAGTAGTCCCCCACATAAGTTGCAGTATACAGTAGTCCCCCACATTAGTTGCAGTATAAAGTAGTTCCCCACATTAGGTGCAGTATACAGTAGTCTCCCACATTAGGTGCAGTATAAAGTAATTCCCCACATTAGGTGCAGTATACAGTAGTTACCCCACATTAGGTGCAGTATAAAGTAGACCCCCACATTAGGTGCAGTATACAGTAGTCCCCCACATTAGGTGCAGTATAAAGTAGTTCCCCTCATTAGGTGCAGTATACAGTAGTTCCCCCACATTAGGAGCAATATACAGTAGTCCCACACATTAGGTGCAGAATACAGTAGTCCCCCATATTAGGAGCAGTATACAGTAGTCCCCCACATAAGTTGCAGTATACAGTAGTCCCCCACATTAGGTGCAGTATACATACAGTAGTCCCCCACATTAGGTGCAGTATACATACAGTAGTCCCACACATTAGGTGCAGTATACAGTAGTCCCCCACATTAGGTGCAGTATAAAGTAGTTCCCCACATTAGGTGCAGTATACAGTAGTCCAACACATTAGGTGCAGTATACAGTAGTCACCCACATTAGGAGCAGTATACAGTAGTCCCCCACATAAGTTGCAGTATACAGTAGTCCCCCACATTAGGTGCAGTATACATACAGTAGTCCCCCACATTAGTTGCAGTATAAAGTAGTTCCTCACAATAGGTGCAGTATACAGTAGTCCCCCACATTAGGTACAGTATAAAGTAGTTCCCCACATTAGGTGCACTATACAGTAGTTACCCCACATTAGGTGCATTATAAAGTAGTCCCCCACATTAGGTGCAGTATACATTAGTCCCCCACATTAGGTGCAGTATAAAGTAGTTCCCCTCATTAGGTGCAGTATACAGTAGTCCCGCACATTAGGTGCATTATACAGTAGTCCCCCACATTAGGTGCAGTATACATTAGTCCCACTCATTAGGTGCAGTATACAGTAGTCCCCCACATTAGGTGCAGTATACAGTAGTCCCACACATTAGGTGCAGTATACAGTAGTTCCCCCACATTAGGAGCAATATACAGTAGTCCCACACATTAGGTGCAGCATACAGTAGTCCCCCACATTAGGAGCAGTATACTGTAGTCCCCCACATAAGTTGCAGTATACAGTAGTCCCCCACATTAGGTGCAGTATACATACAGTAGTCCCCCACATTAGTTGCAGTATAAAGTAGTTCCCCACATTAGGTGCAGTATACAGTAGTCCCCCACATTAGGTGCAGTATACAGTAGTCCCCCACATTAGGTGCAGTATAAAGTAGTTCCCCACATTAGGTGCAGTATACAGTAGACCCCCACATTAGGTGCAGTATACAGTAGTCCCACTCATTAGGTGCAGTATACAGTAGTCCCCCACATTAGGTGCAGTATACAGTAGTCCCACACATTAGGTGCAGTATACAGTAGTTCCCCCACATTAGGAGCAATATACAGTAGTCCCACACATTAGGTGCAGTATACAGTAGTCCCCCACATTAGGAGCAATATACAGTAGTCCCACACATTAGGTGCAGTATACAGTAGTCCCCCACATTAGGAGAAGTATACAGTAGTCCCCCACATAAGTTGCAGTATACAGTAGTCCCCCACATTAGGTGCAGTATACATACAGTAGTCCCCCACATTAGGTGCAGTATACATACAGTAGTCCCACACATTAGGTGCAGTATACAGTAGTCCCCCACATTAGGTGAAGTATAAAGTAGTTCCCCACATTAGGTGCAGTATAGAGTAGTCCCACACATTAGGTGCAGTATACAGTAGTCCCCCACATTAGGTGCAGTATAAAGTAGTTCCCCACATTATGTGCAGTATACAGTAGTCTTACACATTAGGTGCAGTATACAGTAGTCCCCCACATTAGGAGCAGTATACAGTAGTCCCCCACATAAGTTGCAGTATACAGTAGTCCCCCACATTAGGTGCAGTATACATACAGTAGTCCCCCACATTAGTTGCAGTATAAAGTAGTTCCTCACAATAGGTGCAGTATACAGTAGTCCCCCACATTAGGTACAGTATAAAGTAGTTCCCCACATTAGGTGCACTATACAGTAGTTACCCCACATTAGGTGCAGTATAAAGTAGTCCCCCACATTAGGTGCAGTATACAGTAGTCCCCCACATTAGGTGCAGTATAAAGTAGTTCCCCTCATTAGGTGCAGTATACAGTAGTCCCGCACATTAGGTGCATTATACAGTAGTCCCCCACATTAGGTGCAGTATACATTAGTCCCACTCATTAGGTGCAGTATACAGTAGTCCCCCACATTAGGTGCAGTATACAGTAGTCCCACACATTAGGTGCAGTATACAGTAGTTCCCCCACATTAGGAGCAATATACAGTAGTCCCACACATTAGGTGCAGCATACAGTAGTCCCCCACATTACGAGCAGTATACTGTAGTCCCCCACATAAGTTGCAGTATACAGTAGTCCCCCACATTAGGTGCAGTATACATACAGTAGTCCCCCACATTAGTTGCAGTATAAAGTAGTTCCCCACATTAGGTGCAGTATACAGTAGTCCCCCACATTAGGTGCAGTATACAGTCGTCCCCCACATTAGGTGCAGTATACATACAGTAGTCCCCCACATTAGTTGCAGTATAAAGTAGTTCCCCACATTAGGTGCAGTATACAGTAGTCTCCCACATTAGGTGCAGTATAAAGTAATTCCCCACATTAGGTGCAGTATACAGTAGTTACCCCACATTAGGTGCAGTATAAAGTAGACCCCCACATTAGGTGCAGTATACAGTAGTCCCCCACATTAGGTGCAGTATAAAGTAGTTCCCCTCATTAGGTGCAGTATACAGTAGTTCCCCCACATTAGGAGCAATATACAGTAGTCCCACACATTAGGAGCAGTATACAGTAGTCCCCCACATAAGTTGCAGTATACAGTAGTCCCCCACATTAGGTGCAGTATACATACAGTAGTCCCACACATTAGGTGCAGTATACAGTTGTCCCCCACATTAGGTGCAGTATAAAGTAGTTCCCCACATTAGGTGCAGTATACAGTAGTCCCACACATTAGGTGCAGTATACAGTAGTCACCCACATTAGGAGCAGTATACAGTAGTCCCCCACATAAGTTGCAGTATACAGTAGTCCCCCACATTAGGTGCAGTATACATACAGTAGTCCCCCACATTAGTTGCAGTATAAAGTAGTTCCTCACAATAGGTGCAGTATACAGTAGTCCCCCACATTAGGTACAGTATAAAGTAGTTCCCCACATTAGGTGCACTATACAGTAGTTACCCCACATTAGGTGCAGTATAAAGTAGTCCCCCACATTAGGTGCAGTATACAGTAGTCCCCCACATTAGGTGCAGTATAAAGTAGTTCCCCTCATTAGGTGCAGTATACAGTAGTCCCGCACATTAGGTGCATTATACAGTAGTCCCCCACATTAGGTGCAGTATACATTAGTCCCACTCATTAGGTGCAGTATACAGTAGTCCCCCACATTAGGTGCAGTATACAGTAGTCCCACACATTAGGTGCAGTATACAGTAGTTCCCCCACATTAGGAGCAATATACAGTAGTCCCACACATTAGGTGCAGCATACAGTAGTCCCACACATTAGGAGCAGTATACTGTAGTCCCCCACATAAGTTGCAGTATACAGTAGTCCCCCACATTAGGTGCAGTATACATACAGTAGTCCCCCACATTAGTTGCAGTATAAAGTAGTTCCCCACATTAGGTGCAGTATACAGTAGTCCCCCACATTAGGTGCAGTATACAGTAGTCCCCCACATTAGGTGCAGTATAAAGTAGTTCCCCACATTAGGTGCAGTATACAGTAGTCCCCCACATTAGGTGCAGTATACAGTAGTCCCACTTATTAGGTGCAGTATACAGTAGTCCCCCACATTAGGTGCAGTATACAGTAGTCCCACACATTAGGTGCAGTATACAGTAGTTCCCCCACATTAGGAGCAATATACAGTAGTCCCACACATTAGGTGCAGTATACAGTAGTCCCCCACATTAGGAGAAGTATACAGTAGTCCCCCACATAAGTTGCAGTATACAGTAGTCCCCCACATTAGGTGCAGTATACATACAGTAGTCCCCCACATTAGGTGCAGTATACATACAGTAGTCCCACACATTAGGTGCAGTATACAGTAGTCCCCCACATTAGGTGAAGTATAAAGTAGATCCCCACATTAGGTGCAGTATACAGTAGTCCCACACATTAGGTGCAGAATACAGTAGTCCCCCACATTAGGTGCAGTATAAAGTAGTTCCCCACATTATGTGCAGTATACAGTAGTCCCACACATTAGGTGCAGTATACAGTAGTCCCCCACATTAGGAGCAGTATACAGTAGTCCCCCACATAAGTTGCAGTATACAGTAGTCCCCCACATTAGGTGCAGTATACATACAGTAGTCCCCCACATTAGTTGCAGTATAAAGTAGTTCCTCACAATAGGTGCAGTATACAGTAGTCCCCCACATTAGGTACAGTATAAAGTAGTTCCCCACATTAGGTGCACTATACAGTAGTTACCCCACATTAGGTGCAGTATAAAGTAGTCCCCCACATTAGGTGCAGTATACAGTAGTCCCCCACATTAGGTGCAGTATAAAGTAGTTCCCCTCATTAGGTGCAGTATACAGTAGTCCCGCACATTAGGTGCATTATACAGTAGTCCCCCACATTAGGTGCAGTATACATTAGTCCCACTCATTAGGTGCAGTATACAGTAGTCCCCCACATTAGGTGCAGTATACAGTAGTCCCACACATTAGGTGCAGTATACAGTAGTCACCCACATTAGGAGCAGTATACAGTAGTCCCCCACATAAGTTGCAGTATACAGTAGTCCCCCACATTAGGTGCAGTATACATACAGTAGTCCCCCACATTAGTTGCAGTATAAAGTAGTTCCTCACAATAGGTGCAGTATACAGTAGTCCCCCACATTAGGTACAGTATAAAGTAGTTCCCCACATTAGGTGCATTATACAGTAGTCCCCCACATTAGGTGCAGTATAAAGTAGTTCCCCTCATTAGGTGCAGTATACAGTAGTCCCGCACATTAGGTGCATTATACAGTAGTCCCCCACATTAGGTGCAGTATACAGTAGTCCCACACATTAGGTGCAGTATACAGTAGTCACCCACATTAGGAGCAGTATACAGTAGTCCCCCACATAAGTTGCAGTATACAGTAGTCCCCCACATTAGGTGCAGTATACATACAGTAGTCCCCCACATTAGTTGCAGTATAAAGTAGTTCCTCACAATAGGTGCAGTATACAGTAGTCCCCCACATTAGGTACAGTATAAAGTAGTTCCCCACATTAGGTGCATTATACAGTAGTCCCCCACATTAGGTGCAGTATAAAGTAGTTCCCCTCATTAGGTGCAGTATACAGTAGTCCCGCACATTAGGTGCATTATACAGTAGTCCCCCACATTAGGTGCAGTATACATTAGTCCCACTCATTAGGTGCAGTATACAGTAGTCCCCCACATTAGGTGCAGTATACAGTAGTCCCACACATTAGGTGCAGTATACAGTAGTCACCCACATTAGGAGCAGTATACAGTAGTCCCCCACATAAGTTGCAGTATACAGTAGTCCCCCACATTAGGTGCAGTATACATACAGTAGTCCCCCACATTAGTTGCAGTATAAAGTAGTTCCTCACAATAGGTGCAGTATACAGTAGTCCCCCACATTAGGTACAGTATAAAGTAGTTCCCCACATTAGGTGCATTATACAGTAGTCCCCCACATTAGGTGCAGTATACATTAGTCCCACTCATTAGGTGCAGTATACAGTAGTCCCCCACATTAGGTGCAGTATACAGTAGTCCCACACATTAGGTGCAGTATACAGTAGTTCCCCCACATTAGGAGCAATATACAGTAGTCCCACACATTAGGTGCAGCATACAGTAGTCCCACACATTAGGAGCAGTATACTGTAGTCCCCCACATAAGTTGCAGTATACAGTAGTCCCCCACATTAGGTGCAGTATACATACAGTAGTCCCCCACATTAGTTGCAGTATAAAGTAGTTCCCCACATTAGGTGCAGTATACAGTAGTCCCCCACATTAGGTGCAGTATACAGTAGTCCCCCACATTAGGTGCAGTATAAAGTAGTTCCCCACATTAGGTGCAGTATACAGTAGTCCCCCACATTAGGTGCAGTATACAGTAGTCCCACTTATTAGGTGCAGTATACAGTAGTCCCCCACATTAGGTGCAGTATACAGTAGTCCCACACATTAGGTGCAGTATACAGTAGTTCCCCCACATTAGGAGCAATATACAGTAGTCCCACACATTAGGTGCAGTATACAGTAGTCCCCCACATTAGGAGAAGTATACAGTAGTCCCCCACATAAGTTGCAGTATACAGTAGTCCCCCACATTAGGTGCAGTATACATACAGTAGTCCCCCACATTAGGTGCAGTATACATACAGTAGTCCCACACATTAGGTGCAGTATACAGTAGTCCCCCACATTAGGTGAAGTATAAAGTAGATCCCCACATTAGGTGCAGTATACAGTAGTCCCACACATTAGGTGCAGAATACAGTAGTCCCCCACATTAGGTGCAGTATAAAGTAGTTCCCCACATTATGTGCAGTATACAGTAGTCCCACACATTAGGTGCAGTATACAGTAGTCCCCCACATTAGGAGCAGTATACAGTAGTCCCCCACATAAGTTGCAGTATACAGTAGTCCCCCACATTAGGTGCAGTATACATACAGTAGTCCCCCACATTAGTTGCAGTATAAAGTAGTTCCTCACAATAGGTGCAGTATACAGTAGTCCCCCACATTAGGTACAGTATAAAGTAGTTCCCCACATTAGGTGCACTATACAGTAGTTACCCCACATTAGGTGCAGTATAAAGTAGTCCCCCACATTAGGTGCAGTATACAGTAGTCCCCCACATTAGGTGCAGTATAAAGTAGTTCCCCTCATTAGGTGCAGTATACAGTAGTCCCGCACATTAGGTGCATTATACAGTAGTCCCCCACATTAGGTGCAGTATACATTAGTCCCACTCATTAGGTGCAGTATACAGTAGTCCCCCACATTAGGTGCAGTATACAGTAGTCCCACACATTAGGTGCAGTATACAGTAGTTCCCCCACATTAGGAGCAATATACAGTAGTCCCACACATTAGGTGCAGCATACAGTAGTCCCCCACATTAGGAGCAGTATACTGTAGTCCCCCACATAAGTTGCAGTATACAGTAGTCCCCCACATTAGGTGCAGTATACATACAGTAGTCCCCCACATTAGTTGCAGTATAAAGTAGTTCCCCACATTAGGTGCAGTATACAGTAGTCCCCCACATTAGGTGCAGTATACAGTAGTCCCCCACATTAGGTGCAGTATAAAGTAGTTCCCCACATTAGGTGCAGTATACAGTAGCCCCCCACATTAGGTGCAGTATACAGTAGTCCCACTCATTAGGTGCAGTATACAGTAGTCCCCCACATTAGGTGCAGTATACAGTAGCCCCACACATTAGGTGCAGTATACAGTAGTTCCCCCACATTAGGAGCAATATAAAGTAGTCCCACACATTAGGTGCAGTATACAGTAGTCCCCCACATTAGGAGAAGTATACAGTAGTCCCCCACATAAGTTGCAGTATACAGTAGTCCCCCACATTAGGTGCAGTATACATACAGTAGTCCCCCACATTAGGTGCAGTATACATACAGTAGTCCCACACATTAGGTGCAGTATACAGTAGTCCCCCACATTAGGTGAAGTATAAAGTAGTTCTCCACATTAGGTGCAGTATACAGTAGTCCCACACATTAGGTGCAGTATACAGTAGTCCCCCACATTAGGAGCAGTATACAGTAGTCCCCCACATAAGTTGCAGTATACAGTAGTCCCCCACATTAGGTGCAGTATACATACAGTAGTCCCGCACATTAGGTGCAGTATAAAGTAGTTCCCCACATTAGGTGCAGTATAAAGTAGTCCCCCACATTAGGTGCAGTATACAGTAGTCCCCCACATTAGGTGCAGTATACAGTAGTCCCCCACATTAGGTGCAGTATACAGTAGTCTCCCACATTAGGTGCAGTATACAGTAGTCCCCCACATTAGGTGCAGTATAAAGTAGTTCCCCACATTAGGAGCAGTATACAGTAGTTACAACACATTAGGTGCAGTATACAGTAGTCCCCCACATTAGAAGCAGTATACAGTAGTCCCCCACATAAGTTGCAGTATACAGTAGTCCCCCACATTAGGTGCAGTATACATACAGTAGTCCCCCACATTAGGTGCAGTATAAAGTAGTTCCCCACATTAGGTGCAGTATAAAGTAGTCCCCCACATTAGGTGCAGTATACAGTAGTCCCCCACATTAGGTGCAGTATACAGTAGTCCCCCACATTAGGTGCAGTATACAGTAGTCTCCCACATTAGGTGCAGTATACAGTAGTCCCCCACATTAGGTGCAGTATAAAGTAGTTCCCCACATTAGGAGCAGTATACAGTAGTTACAACACATTAGGTGCAGTATACAGTAGTCCCCCACATTAGGTGCAGTATACAGTAGTCCCCCACATTAGGTGTAGTATCCAGTAGTCCCCAACATTAGTTGCTGTATAAAGTAGTTCCCCTCATTAGGTGCAGTATACAGTAGTTCCGCACATTAGGTGCAGTATACAGTAGTCCCCCCACATTAGGTGCAGTATACAGTAGTCCCCCACATTAGGTGCAGTATACAGTAGTCCCCCACATTAGGTGCAGTATAAAGTAGTTCTCCACATTAGGTGCAGTATACAGTAGTCCCCCACATTAGGTGCAGTATACAGTAGTCCCACTCATTAGGTGCAGTATACAGTAGTCCCCCACATTAGGAGCAGTATACAGTAGTCCCCCACATAAGTTGCAGTATACAGTAGTCCCCCCACATTAGGTGCAGTATACATACAGTAGTCCCACACATTAGGTGCAGTATACAGTAGTCCCCCACATTAGGTGCAGTATAAAGTAGTTCCCCACATTAGGTGCAGTATACAGTAGTCCCACACATTAGGTGCAGTATACAGTAGTCCCCCACATTAGGAGCAGTATACAGTAGTCCCCCACATAAGTTGCAGTATACAGTAGTCCCCCACATTAGGTGCAGTATACATACAGTAGTCCCCCACATTAGGTGCAGTATAAAGTAGTTCCCCACATTAGGTGCAGTATACAGTAGTCCCCCACATTAGGTGGAGTATAAAGTAGTTCCCCACATTAGGTGCAGTATACAGTAGTCCCCCACATTAAGTGCAGTATACAGTAGTTACCACACATTAAGTGCAGTATACAGTTGTCCCCCACATTAGGTGCAGTATACAGTAGTCCCTCACATTAGGTGCAGTATACAGTAGTCCCCGACATTAGGTGCAGTATAAAGCAGTTCCCCACATTAGGTGCAGTATACAGTAGTCCCCCACATTAGGTGCAGTATAAATTAGTCCCCCACATTAGGTGCAGTATACAGTAATTCCCCACATTAGGTACAGTATACAGTGGTTCCCCACATTAGGTGCAGTACACAGTCCACAGTACACATACCCTTATGTCACCTATGTAAACTCCTCTACACCCCTCTGTCACCCATGTACACTCCTCTACACCCCTCAGCCTCCCATGTACACTCCTCTACATCCCACTTTGACCCATGTACACTCCTCTACACCCCTCTGTCACCCATGTATACTCCTCTACACCCCTCTGTCACCCATGTACACTCCTCTACACCCCTCTGTCACCCATGTACATTCCTCTACACCCCTCAGCCTCCCATGTACACTCCTCTACATCCCACTTTGACCCATGTACACTCCTCTACACCCCTCTGCCATCCATGTACACTACTCTACACCCCTCTGCCACCCTTGTACACTCCTCTACACCCCCTGCCACCCTTGTACACTCCTCTACACCCCTCTGTCACCCATGTACAGTCCTCTACACCCCTCTGTCACCCATGTACACTCCTTTACACCCCTCTGTCACCCATGTACACTCCTCTACACCCTTCTGTCACCCATGTAAACACCTCCACACCCCTCTGTCACCCATGTACACTCCTCTACACCCCTCTGACACCCATATACACTCCTCTACACCCCTGTCACCCCACTGAAACCCATGTACACTCCTCTACACCCCTCTGTCACCCATGTACACTCCTCTACACCCCTCTGTCACCCATGTACACTCCTCTACACCCCTCTGTCACCCATGTACACTCCTCTACACCCCTCCGTCACCCATGTTCACTCCTCTACACCCCTCTGCCACCCATGTACACTCCTCTACACCCCTCTGTCACTCATGTACACTCCTCTTCACCCCTTTGCCAAACATGTACACTCCTCTACACTCCTCTGTCACCCATGTACACTACTCTACACCCCTCAGCCTCCCATGTACATTCCTCTACACCCCTCTGTCACCCATGTTCACTCCTCTACACCCCTCTGCCACCCATGTACACTCCTCTACACCCCTATGTCACCCATGTACACTCCTCTACACCCATCTGCCACCCATATACACTCCTCTACACCCCTTTGTCACCCATGTTCACTCCTCTACACCCCTCTGCCACCCTTGTACACTCCTCTACACCCCTATGTCACCCATGTATACTCCTTTACACCCCTCTGCCACCCATGTACACTCCTCTACACTCCTCTGTCACCCATATACACTCCTCTTCACCCCTCTGTCACCCATGTACACTCCTCTACACCCCTCTGTCACCCATGTACACGCCTCTACACCCCTCTGTCACCCATGTACACTCCTCTACACCCCTGTCACCCATGTACACTCCTCTACACCCCTCTGCCATCCATGTACACTACTCTACACCCCTCTGCCACTCTTGTACACTCCTCTACACCCCCTGCCACCCATGTACACTCCTCTACACCCCTCTGTCACCCATGTACACTCCTCTACACCCCTCTATCACCCATGTACACTCCTCTACACCCCTCTGTCACCCATGTACACTCCTCTACACCCTTCTGTCACCCATGTAAACTCCTCCACACCCCTCTGTCACCCATGTACACTCCTCTACACCCCTCTGACACCCATATACATTCCTCTACACCCCTGTCACCCCTCTGAAACCCATGTAAACTCCTCTACACCCCTCTGTCACCCATGTACACTCCTCTATACCCCTTTGTCCCCCATGCACACTCCTCTATACCCCTCTGTCACCCATATACACTCCTCTACACCCCTCTGTCACCCATGTACACTCCTCTACACCCCTGTCACCCATGTACACTCCTCTACACCCCTATGTCACCCATGTACACTCCTCCACACCCCTCTGTCACCAATGTACACTCCTCTACACCCCTCTGTCACCCATGTACACTCGTCTACACCCCTCTGTCACCCATGTTCACTCCTCTACACCCCTCTGCCACCCATGTACACTCCTCTACACCCCTATGTCACCCATGTGCACTCCTCTACAACCCTCTATCACCCATGTACACTCCTATACACCCCTTTGTCACCCATGTACACTGCTCTACACCCCTCCGTCACTCATGTACACTCCTCTTCATCCCACTTTGACCCTTGTACACTCCTCTACACCCCCTGCCACCCATGTACACTCCTCTATACCCCTCTGTCACCCATGTACACTCCTCTACACCCCTCTGTACACTCCTCTACACCCCTCTGTCACCCATGTACACTCCTCTACACCCTTCTGTCACCCATGTAAACTCCTCCACACCCCTCTGTCACCCATGTACACTCCTCTACACCCCTCTGTCACCCATGTACACTCCTCTACACCCCTCTGTCACCCATGTACACTCCTCTCCACCCCTCTGACACCCATGTACACTCCTCTACACCCCTCTGTCACCCATGTACACTCCTCTCCACCCCTCTGTCACCCATGTACACTCCTCTACACCCTCTCACACCCATATACATTCCTCTACACCCCTCTGTCACCCATGTACACTCCTCTACATCCCTCTGACACCCATGTACACTCCTCTACACCCCTCTGTCACCCATGTACATCCCTGTCACCCCTCTACACCCCTCTGTCACCCATATACACTCCATTACACCCCTCTGCCACCCATGTACTCCCCTCTACACCCCTCTGTCACCCATGTACACTCCTCTACACCCCTCTGACACCCATGTACACTCCTCTACACCCCTCTGACACCCATATACATTCCTCTACACCCCTCTGTCACCCATGTACACTCCTCTACACCCCTCTGACACCCATGTACACTCCTCTACACCCCTCTGTCACCCATGTACACCCCTGTCACCCCTCTACACCCCTCTGTCACCCATGTACACTCCATTACACCCCTCTGCCACCCATGTACTCCCCTCTACACCCCTCTGTCACCCATGTACACTCCTCTACACCCCTCTGACACCCATGTACACTCCTCTACACCCCTCTGTCACCCATGTAGACTCCTCTATACCCCTCTGACACCCATGTACACTCCTCTACACCCCTCTGTCACCCCTGTACACCCCTCTGTCACCCCTCTACACCCATCTGTCTCCCATGTACACTCCTCTATACCCCTTTGTCATCCATGTACACTCCTCTACACCCCTCTGTCATCCATGTACACTCCTCTACCCCCCTCTGTCACCCATGTACACTCCTCTACACCCCTCTGTCACCCATATACACTCCTCTACACCCTTCTGTCACCCCTCTACACCCCTCTGTCACCCCTCTACAACCATCTGTCTCCCATGTACACTCCTCTTCACCCCTCTGCCACCCATGTACACTCCTCTACACTCCTCTGTCATCCATATACACTCCTCTACACCCTTCTGTCACCCATATACACTCCCCTGTCACCCCTCTACACACCAGTCACCCATGTACACTCCTCTACACGCCACTTTCACCCATGTACACTACTCTACACCCATCTGTCACCCATATACACTCCTCTACTCCTTTGGATAGGGGATAAGATGTCTCAGGGCCGGAGTACCCCTTTAAGATGGGAATTTGCTTCTACTCCAGACAGTTCCTGACATGGACGGAGGTGTCAGCAGAAAGCACTGTGGTCGTGACAGAAAATAAATCCAAAAAGAAAATAACCTCTGGAGAATACAGCCGCTAATAAATACTGGAAGGATTAAGATTTTTTTTTTTTAATAGAAGTAATTTACAAATCTGTTAAACTTTCTGGCACCAGTTGACGTACAAAAAAAAAAAAAGTTTTCCACCAGAATACCCCTTTAAAGTACTGTGCACAACGTATATGTGGTTTATTGCTGGGGTATGCGTGCTGTTTGACAAAACACGGTGGCAGGGGAAGTCTGACCATGAGGCTATTTGGTAGTAAACAGGTAATAGCATGAGGAACTTATTCTATGACCATTACATTGTTGGGTCTACATCAGGGGTCTCAAACTGGTGGCCCTCCAGGTGTTGCAAAACTTTAACTCCCAGCATTCCCGACAACCATTAGCTGCAGAAAATGTCTGTCTGGGCATGTGCAGGCATGCTGGGAGTTGAAGTTTTGCATCATTGAGGGCCACCAGTTTGAGACCCGTGGTCTATATGCTTATTTTAAAATAGGCGGAAAGTGATGACTGTGTACTGCCGGTGTGAGCTGTGACATCAGCATTCGTGGCTTGTGTGAGGACACACCACTGGTGGAGAGATGTGAGAGCGACATCAGCCACCATAGAGCCACATGGAGCGACATCAGCCACCAGGCCAGTATTTTACAGGCACAGCCTTTACTTTGCCGACCCTGCCGGTATTTTTATATAAAAAATACTGGCAATGCAATGGTCGGTATTTATCCAACCAATCCGACTCCTGGAATGGATCCAGCCAATCAGATTCCCGGAATATTGCACCATATACTATACCAGTGTTTCCCAACCAGAGCGCCTCCAGCTGTTGCAAAACTGAAAACTCCAGCATGCTCGGACAGCCGTTGGCTGTCCGGGCATGCTGGGAGTTGCAGTTTTGCGACAGCTGGAGGCACCCCTGGTTGGGAAACACTGGTTTAGGCTGGGTTCACATCACATTTTTACCATACTACGGATGGAACAGTACGGGAAAAAGTAAACCGTATGCGTTTTTAAACCGTATACTGTTTTTAAAAGTGCATATAGTTCCATTCATTTAAAAAAAAAAAAAAAAACATACGTTTTTGAAAATGGGAGGGATCTTGGGTGGGGACATTAGGGTGCAAATGCACATGTGCAAAGTAAAAACCGTATATGTTTTCACGTATGGAACCGTATACATGTGCGTTTTCTATTGACGTCCATTAAAAAAAAAAACGTATGCGTTTGCAGTACGGTTTTTACATCGGAGTCAAAACCGTGGTTGACTACGATTTTGTCTCCAGTTTAATAACCGTACTGCAATCGCATACGTTTTTTTTTTAACATGGAAGTCAATGGAAAACGCACATGTATACGGTTCCATACGGGAAAACATACAGTTTTTCTTTGCACATGCGCATTTGCATCCTAAAGTCCCCACCCAAGACCCCTCCCATTAAAAATGGACAACATTTTCAAAAACGGACGGAACTGTATGCACTTTTAAAAACAGTATACAGTTTAAAAATGCATACGGTTTACTTTTTTCCATACTGTTCCATCCGTTTTTTGCCATACGGTTTTCTTTAGAAAAACGGATTGAAAACAGTCTGGCAAAAACGTGATGTGAACTCAGCCTTAGAGAGGACAGCAGAAGAGACAGCTGGAGCCGGGGGACAGACAAGTACTATCCGTGACATGAATAGCACCTGAATAAGAATTGCTGAAGCAGCACAGGGACTACAGAGTGTTAACCCTGAAGTAGGATCATCTGAGAGAGATTAAGAGGTTGTACCCGGCTCTCTCGTACCCCAGCCGGACCAGCAGTGAACTCCATTTACTTTAATGAGCCGACCGGAGTCAAACGGTGACTCCGATCGGCTCATTTTTGACCCGTATGCGGTTTCCTGACCGGACCTAGAACCGTAATTCTGCTGCTTCAGCAGCATCGTGAGTTAACTCTTTCCTTGCTGGGCTCCTGGATGGTATACCTGGGTACACTATGCACCCCAGTATTCTATACAGCTGGCGTAGGTAAGTAGTGATGCTCTGCACCCTGTATACGCTATATATCACTCCTCACCTCCTTACACTCTGTGGACCGGGCGCTCTGCATCCGACCCATGGAGTGGTGCCTGAAGGCAGTAAAAAAAATTGCCACAAGATACAAAAATGATTGTTTCCACACACCAGCAAAAACGCAAGGAAAGAACGCAAGAAAAACTGAATAAACGCAGGAAAAAGCTGTGAGTTTTTCTGGCGTTTTTACTGGTGAACAAAAAACCTCAATGAAATCCGAGTGTCAAAGCAATAGAACAAAATCCCTACGTCCACTTTTCCTGTGAGGTGCAGCTCAGGTGTCCAAATAGAACTGTGTGGAGATTTAGAACTTTGAACAAAATTTATCCTGTGCCTTGCAATTGCACCAAATTTAGACCAACCAAAACAATCTACAAAAAACATGTACCTACAACAAGGATAAATTTCCCCCAATGTATATGTGTGATTGTGTGTATATGTAGTAAAGCTGAGTGTGAGTGTGTGTATATGCAGTAGTGCTGAGTGAGTGTGTGTATATGTAGCTGTAGCCGAGTATGTGATTGTGTATATGCAGCAGAGCTGAGTGTGTGATCAGGTGTATGTAGCAAAGCTGAGTGTGTGATTGTGTAAATGCAGTAGAGCTGAGTGTGAGTGTGTGTATATGCAGTAGTGCTGAGTGAGTGTGTTTATATGTAGCTGAAGCTGACTGTGTGATTGTGTTTATGCAGCAGAGCTGAGTGTGTGATCAGGTGTATGTAGCAGAGCTGAGTGTGTGATTGTGTAAATGCAGTAGAGCTGAGTGTGTGATTGTGTAAATGCAGCAGAGCTGAGTGTGTGATTGTGTATATGTAGCAGAGCTGAGTGTGTGATTTTGTAAATGCAGTAGAGCTGAGTGAGTGATCAGGTGTACGTAGCAGAGTTGAGTGTGTGCGTGGTCGTGCTTATACATAATCACACATTCAGCTCTGCTCCATACACATGTCGCACACTAATTTCTGCTACATGTACATGATCACACACTCAGCTCTGGTACATGTACACAGTGTTTACCAACCAGGGTACCTCCAGCTTTGGCAAAACTGCAACTCCCAGCATGCCAAGTTTTGCAACACTTGGAGACATTCTGGTTGGTAAACACTGATATAGAGGTAAGGGGACAGATTGTTCAGCAAAATTACATATTTTTTAAACCCAGACATTCTGTGGGAGATTCTCAAAAACTTATGTAATTTCTGTTCCAGCGATATGATTCACACCTTTTTTTTCTCCTCACATTTTCAAAGGTCTCTTGTGCTGCTTTGAAAATATGTGAAAATTCATTTTCGCACCTCAATTTTTTTTTTGCAGCCATATTGGATTTTTTTTGCGCCAAATTTTACATCCCAGAAAATTCTTGCAGAAACATCTCACAAAATATTCCATGGTTTCTAGTGCTCAGTGATAACTGTATAAATAAAACATTTCTGAGCTTAAATGTGAGTGCAGGAGCAGTGACCAAGAAAAAGATAAAATTAAAAAAATATATATGTTTTAAGGCTGATTTATCAGCCTGTATTTGTGGGAGGGGCGGGATTTCGCTATAAGAACCCAGCGGCAGTACCCGAGCTTGACGCCGCGGGTTCGTCACGTGATGTCAGCAAGTCAGCTGACCAGAAGTAGGATGTAGCGTTAGTGCGGGTGGTGAGTATGCCTGTCGGGGCTCCCGGTCCGGCGACTTACAACTACGGGCGGTGAGTATGTGGCGCTGCGGAGACCGGGAGCCGGGGCAACTACATGTTACAAGCATATTCCACATTGCCCGCCGCCCGCAGCCTCTGTTACTATGCGGGCACTCGTGACACGTGACACGCAATTAGCGGCTCTGTCGGATCTGAGGTGGACTACAGGGTAAGTGTAATTTTTCATAGCAATGGTATGGATTCGGCTTGCTGCCGGCACGTTGGGAAGTTGCCACCGGGCGGGACTTCACTATATCGGTTCTTCAGTACACGGGGAGAGCTCTTATCATAAACGCCCCATAACCCATCCCGGTGTCTGCACTGGGTCATTTGGGGAAGCTGCTACGGTTGTTTAGGGTATTTACTCACAGGAGCTGTTTCCTCATGCACAGGGGACATGTTTTCAATGACCTATGGGGTATTGTGAGTTCATAATTGTTGGTTATCTGTACAGCATACTCAGGTCACGTGTTTACATTTAAATCCAGGGTGCAGTCACTTTGTGCAATGTGAATCGGAGTAGCACAGGGGATTGCAGTCTCATAAGTTCGGGGGTCTCCTAATCTTATTGGTATACATTAGTCGTCAGTAGCAAGCACACACACACACACAAGAATAAATATATTATATATATATATATATATATATATATATATATATATATACACACACATTTCTACAAATTGCCTTATAAGTACGCTCTTATAGTAATTCTGTGCACACAGACGGTAATGTAGCCGGGCACACGCTTCATTATTCTATGCTATATGGTCATATAGTCGTCGGTGTACACGCTCTTATAATTCAATCTTCGTACACGGTCATATAGTTGGTCACTGCATATTTGTTGGTCACCGCATATATAGTTGGTCACTGCATATATATTGGTCGTTGCATATATAGTTGGCCACTGCATATATAGTTGGTCACTGCATATATCGTTGGTCACTGCATATATTGTTGGTCACTGCATATATAGTTGGTCACTGCATATATAGTTGGTCACTGCATATATCGTTGGTCACTGCATATATTGTTGGTCACTGCATATATTGTTGGTCACTGCATATATAGTTGGTCTGCATATATAGTTGGTGACTGCATATATAGTTAATCACTGCATATAGAGTTGGTCACTGCATATAGAGTTGGTCACTGCATATATTGTTGGTCACTGCACATATAGTTGGTCACTGCATATATAGTTGGTCACTGCACATATAGTTGGTCACTGCATATATAGTTGGTCACTGCATATATAGTTGGTCACTGCATATAGTTGTTTTTGTGCATACTCATATAATTTGTTCGCTCCAATAATTCTGCGCATACAGCCATATAGTTGTTCTGTGCACATGCCCTCATAAGTGCTGTACACACGTTCGTAGCATTCATACTATACACACATTTGTAGGATTTATACTGTACTCTGTACACACGCTCGTCGGATTCATGCTGTACACATGCTTGTGGCGTTTATACTGTTCACTCGCTTGTAGGATTTATACTGTACACACGCTTGTGCATACTTTTAAGATTCATGCTTGTACCATTTATACTGTACACATGCTTGTACATGCTTGTAGGATTTATGCTGTACACACACTTGTAGGAATTTTGCTGTACACACACTAGTAGGATATGCTGTACACATGCTTGTAGGATTCATACTGTACACGCGCTTGTAGGAATTGTACTGTACACACATTTGTAGATCTATGGGTTTCTCACGCTCGTAGGATTTACACTGTACATGCTTGTTGGGTTGGATTATTTGTGTGTTCATGGGGTTCATGCTGTGCGTGCGCTTGTGACATGTGTGCGGTACGCGCACTGTGGGTTTGTGAGGTTCGCGCACTCGTGGCGTTTGTGCCGCGCACATGCTCGGACAGCGCATGGGGTGTTGCCCTGTGCGCAGGTACGTGGTCTTAATAGTTACTACATGCATGCATATTCTTTGTCATCGGTTGTGATTGGCCACATGTGCGTTTGCTTTGATGGTGCATACACGCATAGTTGGCCTGAGTATACGGTCATCTAGTTTGGTGGTACAGCCACGCAAAGCTGTTATTCAACAATTTCGCACATAGTCGTTCTGTACATCTGTATATAGGCAGGGAGATACATGGTGTAGTTGTTACTGACACGTCTTCAGAACAATAACGCGTTACAGGTGGTGTATACCCATTTTGCCTGCCACGCCAGCAGGGGGGGGGTACGTTGCATTATTGTTACTGACACGCCTTCAGCACAACAATAACACGACACATAGGTAGTGTATACCCATTATACCTGCCACGTCTGCAGGGGGATACACTGCATAGTCGTTGTTACTGACACGTCTTCAGAGCAACGACATTACGACACATAGGTGGTGTATACCCATTATACCTGCCACGTCTGCAGGGGGATACATTGCATAGTTGTTGTTACTGACACGTCTTCAGAGCAATGACATTACGACACATAGGTGGGGTTTACCCATCATGCCTGCCACATCTGCAGGGCGTTACATTGCACAATTGTTGTTACTGACACGCCTTCAGAGCAACGACGTTACGACACTCAGATTGTGTATACCTATTATACCTGCCACGTCTGCAGGGGGATACATGGCATAATTGTTGTTACTGACACGCCTTCAGAACAACAACGTTACGACACATAAGCGGTGATATACTCATTATTCCTGTCTGTGCGGATAAGTTGCTCTGTGTATCTGTTTATATAGTTTGTTCAGTGCATATGCTCGCTTGTGTAGTTTTTCTAGCCACACGTTTATAGTCTGTTCGGTGTACGCGCTCAAAGCTTTATACATATGCCCGTATAGTTTTGACTGTGTATATGGTCGTGAGTTGTTTGAGCATGTGGTTGTAGTGTTAGTGAGGTGCATCTGGCCTTGATGATTATGCCGGGCTCACGTTATATTTTATGGTCTGCGTGTGGATCAAGAAGTCATGCAAGGCATATATTTTTGGGGCAGGATTGTTCTATTCGGTATAGATTCATAGGTTCATTAGGTATTCGTTTCATGATATTTTGCTGTACTATGTTACGGTATTTAGACCATACACCCGTGTCTGTGATACTGCGCGGGTTTCATGGCTTTGGGCAAATCTGCACAGATAATTCCATGGGTTACCATTTTGTTAACATGGACGAAAATTATAGCTGGGGTTCGGTTTATTACTTGCTAAGTCGACAGGTCAAGCAGGCTTACGACCTGTCTCTGCTTCAGGTTGATGTCGATACTTATAGTTATCTATATTGGTTGAGGCTTTTTAAATGCGGCTGGATCAATCATATCTACAGGTCAGTCCGGGTACTACCTGACACGATTTCAGGTTGGCGTCTATGTTGTTATATGTAGTGTTTTTCAGTTGTGGGGTTATGCACAGTAATATAGCTTTATTTTCCAATATGATTTGTCACGGCTATAAGTCAATCGTGGTCACAACCTGTCTTGGTTTCATGTGGACATCGATACTTGTAGTCATATATGTTGGTTGAGGCTTTAATTCGGCTAGATCAGTCACATCTGCAGGTCAGTCTGGGTACAACCTGACACGACTTTGGGTTGGCGATAATATTTTGTATACATTATGTTTTTTCAGTAGCTGGGTTATGCTACAGGGATAGCTTTATGTTTCCATTCTTAATTGCCATGTCTATAGGTGTATTATGGTTACGACCTGTTTTGGTTCAGGGTGGCGGTCATACTGTTAGTTACAGATTTGGTTGAATCTTTTATTCATGTTCTGGCCTGTCTCGTCTACAGATTGGTTCAGTTGCGACCTGACACAACTTCAGGTCGACGGCAACGTCATCATGTGTCCATATGTTTACTTAGCACTAGGGACATAGCTTGGTTCTGTGTGCTCGGTTTTGTTTGTCTTGACTTAGGTTGACGATGATAGTGGTCACATGTTGGTTGAGTCTCATCATCATGTTGCTGCATAAGTGGTTTCATTGCCGTTAACGTCCACAGGTTGGTTACAGTAGTAACCTGACACAGGATTAGGTTGGTGATTACGTAGTCTTTTGTGTATACACGTTGTTAGCACTTGAAGTTGTGTATACGGGCATAGGGCTGTTCTCTGGGACTTTTCACGTCTGCAGCTCATTGAGAGCTTCCAACGTGTAGCCTAGAATACTTTCACAATGTTTTACATTAGATACTTAGAGGATGTCTCATGTGCCATTTTATTCCTATTTGCATTTATCGGGTTTTGCCACTCTTCTTTGCATCCAGCATAATTCTATCAAAGTATTTCTGTCAGGTATCCAGTGTAATATCACGCGGTCTTGCTCTGACGGGGCGTCATTGTTTGCATTCCATGCCATCAAATCTACCCTGGTGAGTGCACAAGAGGGTGGTTCGCAAGCCCTCTAGCCGTCGGCTGGGTTAGTTAGTTGCTTGGTTAGTTGACGCTTTAGGTAGTTCCCCATTGGGACATCAGGACAGCTTAACAATAGAGGCTGTGTCGTCCTTCAGTTGTCATGGTTTCCTAAGGTTTAGGGGAATTACATGCAGGTGCATGGCCCTAGTTACAATAACTTTGCAGGGATGCGAATAGTTACGTATTGATAATGTATAGCAGATGAAGGTTATTGTCAGGTTATCATTATTCGGTATTCTCCCGAGTCCCACAAGTGTTACTAAGCTTGAGTATTGCAAGCTTCGCTTCCACATGTCAAGGATCCAACGGGATCGGCCGTTGTCATTGTTAGGGGGCGGCACTCACTGGTAAGTTGTCTAACATGTACGTATTCTTGTTAAATTCTTTATAGCGATTCGTCCACTATATCTGGTCATTCCCGTAGCATTGAGGCTGTTGCTCAATGTCACATTGTGGTGTGCCAGCATAGGTGGTTAGGAAATAGGGGTGCTGGGAAGTCGGTGTTATGTGCACTGTACCCCATTCCGTAGTATGTATGGCAGGATGCATTGCAGTCATTGGCCACGGGGTTATTGTGCGGGTTGATAGCGCTTTGTTCTCATTATGAGTTTTGCCCTCTATTTTTCAGGTGTACTCCTACGCGGCAGTATATGGCATAACTCAGACTGCCTAGATAGGTTACAGGATGTAGTAGGGAATAGGAGTTTAGTTAGAGGTTAGTTAGGTAGGCTCGCTATCCGATTGAGCACCGACCAAAAATAATTTTTAATACCATTTTTCAATAATAATTTTTATTTTTTTTTTATAATTACTTACCGTATTTTTCGCCCTATAGGACGCTCCGGCATATAAGACGCACCCAATTTTAAATGAGGAAAATCTAGAATACAATGTAAAGTACAGCCGTTGGCTGTCCGGGCATGCCAGGAGTTGTAGTTTTGCAACATCTGGAGGTCCGCAGGTTGAGGACTACTGGTATAGGAGGTAATACTCTCGTGTCCCCGCCGCTCCGGACCGGTCACCGCTCGTCACCGCTGCCCTGGATGTCGCCCTCCATCGCTGTCGACACGTCCCCGGGGTGTGCCCTTCGCTCTGGAATGTCTCTGCTGCCTGGTATCCTCGCTCTCCGTCGCCGCCATCGCGTATTGGAGCGACGACGTGATGACGACAAAGGAGAGCGCCGTTCATGCAGGGGAACCGGGCACGGAGCAGACACCGAGGAGGCCGATAAGGTCCTTCCCAATGCAGCCGGGTTAGTGTCACTTTCGCTTCAGACACGGCGGTCAGCTTTGATCGCCGCGTCTGAAGGGTTAATACAGGGCATCATCGCGATCGGTGATGTCCTGTATTAGACGTGGGTCCCGGCCATTGATGGCCGCAGGGACCACCACGATAGGTGTGTATTCGCCGTATAAGATGCACCAACTTTCCCCCCCCAGTTTTGGGGAAGAAAAAGTGCATCTTATACGGCAAGAAAAACGGTATGCTTTGTACCATATGCACTATATCTCTGCACTTTTTATATCTTTTGTATTGCATGCTCTATATATTCTTGCACTCTGCAGGCACTGCTCCTATCCATTTGGTTTTAGTATACATCATTCCTGCACACTAATCAATATTCAGTTATAAACTTCTATAAATATATTTTTTAACAAAAATACTTTTCTCCTTGTTGTATATGTTGCATGCACTATTTATTTGTTTTACCATTATACATGTGATCACATCCTTGTCATTTTTTTATGCTTTCATATGCCCCCGGATTATTATTATTATAATCATTATTGCTATTATCTCTAATGTATTTGCATTATTTATAGCCATGTTATTGCCTTCACAGTCCACAGTCAGTTCTCCCACTATAGATTTTCATTCTTTGTATTATTTAGCCCTGGGTCCGATGTTCAGCTTATTTTGTATATCCCTCTATTAGCGGCGATCTGCGGCCATTTTGGGGAAGCTTGTCTTTCCCCCTAGAATTTTTTCGTGCACGCATGCGCAGTATGAGTGACTGTGGCCATGTTTTCGTGGCCGCACAAGCTCTATAATGTGAATGCGCGTTGCGTGCTCCATCACACGAGTGCCGCGGTATCCAACGTCACTTCCGACCCAGCGGCTTACTATTAGGACAGGTGTGTTATTCCTTTTCTATTGGGTCCCTATTCTATAAATACCGTACCTGTAGCCATTATTTGCAGCCAAATTTTTTAACATATATTGATATATATTTATTTTATTGCGTCTATTATGTACATTTTTAGAATCATGTTCTTTTATTAATAAAAAATATATATTTTCATACATCGATTTGTACTTTATTTGGTGTCGCAGTTACAATGTGTTATGCTTTTGGCGTTTGTAGGTACTGTATTTTTCGCCGTATAAGACGCACTTTTTCTTCCCCAAAACTGGGGGGAAAAAGTCGGTGCGTCTTATACGGCGAATACACCCCTTTCGCGGCGGTCCCTGCGGCCACCAACGGCCGGGATCCGCGGCTAATACAGGACATCACCGATCGCGGTGATGCCCTGTATTAACCCTTCAGACGCGGCGATCAAAGCTGACCGCCGCGTCTGAAGGGAAAGTGACACTAACCCGGCTGTTCAGTCGGGCTGTTCGGGACCGCCGCGATTTCACCGCGGCGGTCCCGAACAGCCCGACTGAATAGCCGGGTTAGTGCTTACAGGACACCGGGAGGGACCTTACCTGCCTCCTCGGTGTCTTCTCCGTTCAGGGATCCCCTGTATGCCGGCGCTCTCCTTCCTCGTCATCACGTCGTCGCGTACGTGCGTCGGCGTGCGTAACAACGTGATGACGGCGACGGAGAGCGAGGATACTCGGCCGGCAGCAGAGACGTTCCGGAGCGACGGGGACACGGCGACAGCGATGGAGCGACATCCAGGGCAGCGGTGACGGGTCCGGAGCGGCGGGGACACGTGAGTATTACCTCCTATGCAGTGGTCTTAAATCTGCGGACCTCCAGATGTTGCAAAACTACAACTCCCAGCATGCCTGGACAGCCAACGGCTGTCCGGGCATGCTGGGAGTTGTAGTTTTGCAACATCTGGAGGTCCACAGGTTGAAGACCACTATTGGGTTCAAAATCTTTATTTTTTTAGATTTTGCCCCTAAAAATTGGGTGCGTCTTATACGCCGGTGCGTCCTATAGGACGAAAAATACGGTATATATGTAGAAAGAATAAGTTGCAATATATAGGGGGAAAAAAGAAACATGAGGATTGGGGTGCAGGTGACTACTCCCAATGAAGCAGAGCTGTAGTGTTCTGATCAATCCGGGAGCTGTGTATTCTTCCCCCACCATCACTTTCCTCCTCCTCCTATTCTCAAAAATGAGGAATCCTCCTGCCAGAACACCCAAATCTGTAGATGACGATGGACTTTGTCAGAATTTTACTAATATCTGTATTTATATTTGTATATTATATTTATTTGTCTTCTATGTTATAAAGTGATGTTCCTTCCCACCCAAATACCCAGTCCTCAGTATAAAGTCACCGCCCCCCCAAAAAACACCCTACACCCAGAGTTTTCTATACCTTTATTTAATAATAAAAAGCTTATTTCACCCTATAAAACAAATGGATGTAAATGTCCATGTCTACACCTGTCCTCAGAGCAGTGACATTCCGTATGACATCACACATGTGACTTCACAAATGGTGATAGCTGGAAAAAGAGGTGCAGAGCCCCAGAGGCCTTACTCTGAGGACTGCAATCTA
Organism: Hyla sarda; assembly: GCF_029499605.1. Lineage (NCBI taxonomy): Eukaryota > Metazoa > Chordata > Amphibia > Anura > Hylidae > Hyla > Hyla sarda. The sequence goes on from NW_026610626.1 coordinate 43,026, forward strand.
GCGAGCACTAGTGTTTCTATATTGTTTCCTTGCGCTTTTTATTTTATCATGATTCGAGGGGACCACATCAGCAGGGATGAGGTCAATTTGGCCTGTAGCATGTGCTGGACAGTTACCATCCTCCTGGGTTCCCTCTTCACCACCGGCCCGAGTTTCTGGTTTGAAATCACCAGCAACCAACCGAGCCGGAACACCACCTCCAGCCACCTGCAAGGGCAGAACGATACCATCAGAGATCTGCCCAGCTTGAATACTACCAGCAGCGACATGAAGTGTCCCATCTGCACGAGGACCAGGATCAGAAAGATCACCCCTGTCCTGGTGAGTAATCAAACCTCTGCCAGCAGCGACATGAAGTGTCCCATCTGGACCAGGACCAGGACCAGAAAGATCACCCCTGTCCTGGGGAGTAATGACACCACTGCCAGCAGCGACACGATCAGCTGGGATTCCATTACCAACAACCTGCAGAGCGGGGCGGCCATCATCAAAAACTATCTTGGCTGGATCAGCACTTATGGTGACCTGATCATCTCCCTGCTATGCTATATCCCCATCGATAACAACCTGCTGGACCGGTTCATAGATGCTGTTGACGATCTGATCTCGTTTGCTAGTACCATCAGTGACCTGCTGTCCTGGATAGACACCACCACTGAATTGGTATTCTGGATCCCCACCATCACCAGCAGTTCCCTGCTTGCCTGGATGAACCCAGTCAATGAGTTGGTGACCTGGATTAGCACCAGCAGCACTATAGAGCTTCTCTACGTGATCTGTAACCCCACCGCCATCAGCTGGATCGGCTTCATCAGTGACAGGCTCACCTGGATCGCCATCACACTTCAGCTTCTGACGTGGGTTATGCCAAGGGGGATAGTGACCAGCATCACCGGACCGATGGACTATATTAACTCGGTCAGACAGTTCCTGGGACGGGTCACCATTGCCATCCTAATTGTCAATATCCCCGAGATAAGAGGTGTCATTAACGTCATCACCAGTATACTATGGGTATTCTTCACCAACCTGTATGTATGAACACTGGAAAAGATGAATAAACATTTTTATTTGACAAATATTCCGATTGATGTAATTATTGTTATAATAATAGACAAAGTGGGGAATTTATTATAGATCAGCGTTTTATATGTCAGTGAGAAACAAAGTAGTAGAGTAAGATGCCCAGGGGCGGATTTAGGCTCAGCGTGGCCCTAGGCAAAATCAAAAGGAGGGCCCCAAAAGTCATAATGGTGCACTAACCAGATTTGAACATTTTTGGTCACTTCAAATACTATAAAAAATATCTAAAAAGCAATTGAGAAGTCCCATCAAACAAAAAAAGCACCGATAAAAACTACAAATCACAGCGCAAAAAATGACCTCATACATCCCCATATACAGAAAAATAAGAGTTATAGGGATCAGAATAGTACAATTTTATATTTTTGTATAGTCCCCCACATTAGGTAAAGAGTATGATCCCCCACATTAGGTAGACAGTATAGTACCCCCAACATTAGGTAAAGAGTATAGCTCCCCCACAATAGGTTGGCAGTATAGTTACCCCCATATTGGGTGCAGTATAGTCCCCCACATTAGGTGCAGTATAGTTCCCCCATATAAGGTGCAGTATAGTTCCCCCACATTAGGTGCAGTATGGTCCCACACATTAGGTGCAGTATACAGTAATCCCCCCACATTAGGTGCAGTATACAGTAGTTCCCCCACATTAGGTGCAGTATACAGTAGTTCCCCCACATTAGGTGCAGTATACAGTAGTTCCGCCACATTAGGTGCAGTATACAGTAGTCCCCCACATTAGGTGCAGTATACAGTAGTCCCCCACATTAGGTGCAGTATACAGTAGTCCCCCACATTAGGTGCAGTATACAGTAGTCCCCCACATTAGGTGCAGTATACAGTAGTCCCCCACATTAGGTGCAGTATACAGTAGTCCCCCAACATTAGGTGCAGTATACAGTAGTCCCACACATTAGGTGCAGTATACAGTAGTCCCCCACATTAGGTGCAGTATACAGTAGTCCCCCACATTAGGTGCAGTATAAAGTAGTCCCCCACATTAGGTGCAGTATACATACAGTAGTCCCCCACATTAGGTGCAGTATAAAGTAGTTCCCCACATTAGGTGCAGTATACAGTAGTCCTCCACATTAGGTGCAGTATACATACAGTAGTCCCCCACAATAGGTGCAGTATAAAGTAGTTCCCCACATTAGGTGCAGTATACAGTAGTCCGCCACATTAGGTGCAGTATAACGTAGTTCCCCATATTAGGTGCAGTATACAGTAGTCTCCCACATTAGGTGCAGTATACAGTAGTTACCTCACATTAGGTGCAGTATAAAGTAGTCCCCCACATTAGATGCAGGATACAGTAGTCCCCCACATTAGGTGCAGTATACAGTAGTCCCCCACATTAGGTGCAGTATACAGTAGTTCCCCACATTAGCTGCAGAATAGAGTAGTCCCCCACATTAGGTGCAGTGTAAAGTAGTTCCCCACAATAGGTGCAGTATACAGTAGTCCCCCACATTAGGTGCAGTATGCATACAGTAGTCCCCCACATTAGGTGCAGTATAAAGTAGTCTCACACATTAGGTGCAGTATACAGTAGTCCCTCACATTAGGTGCAGTATAAAGTAGTATCCAACATTAGGTGCAGTATACAGTAGTACCCCCACATTAGGTGCAGTATAAAGTAGTCCCCAACATTAGGTAAAGAGTATAGCTCCCCCACATTAGGTAGACAGTATAGTACCCCCCATATTAGGTGCAGTATAGTCCCCAACATTAGGTGCAGTATAAAGTAGTTCCCCAGATTAGGTGCAGTATACAGTAGTTCCCCACATTAGGTGCAGTATAAAGTAGTCCCCCCACATTAGGTGCAGTAAAAAGTAGTTCCCCACATTAGGTGCAGTATACAGCAGTCCCCCACATTAGGTGCAGTATACAGTAGTTCCTCACATTAGGTGCAGTATAAAGTAGTCCCCCACATTAGGTGCAGTATAAAGTAGTCCCCCACATTAGGTGCAGTATACATTAGTCCCCCACATTAGGTGCAGTATAAAGTAGTTCCCCACATTAGGTGCAGTATACAGTAGTCCCCCCACAATAGGTGCAGTATACAGTAGTCCCCCACATTAGGTGCAGTATAAAGTAGTTCCCCACATTAGGTGTGGTATAAAGTAGTCCCTCACATTAGGTGCAATATAAAAAAGTTCCCCACATTAGGTGCAGTATACAGTAGTCCCCCACATTAGGTGCAGTATACAGTAGTCCCCCCACATTAAGTGCAGTATACAGTAGTCCCCCACATTAGGTGCAGTATACAGTAGTCCCGCACATTAGGTGCAGTATAAAGTAGTTCCGCACATTAGGTGCCGTATACAGTAGTTCCCCCACATTAGGTGCAGTATACGGTAGTACCCAACATTAGGTGTAGTATACCGTAGTTCCCCACATTAGGTGCAGTATACAGTAGTCCTCCACATTAGGTGCAGTATAAAGTAGTTCCCCACATTAGGTGCAGTATACAGTAGTTCCCCACATTAGGTGCAGTATACAGTAGTCCCCCACATTAGGTGCAGTATAAAGTAGTCCCCCACATTAGGTGCAGTATACAGTAGTCCCCCCACATTAGATGCAGTATACAGTAGTCCCCCACATTAGGTTCAGTATACAGTAGTCCCCCCACATTAGGTGCAGTATACAGTAGTTCCCCCACATTAGGTGCAGTATAAAGTAGTCCCCCACATTAGGTGCAGTATACAGTAGTTCCCCACATTAGGTGCAGTATACAGTAGTCCCCCACATTAGGTGCAGTATAAATTAGTTCCCCACTTTAGTTGCAGTATACCGTAGTCCCTTACATTAGGTGCAGTATACAGTAGTCCCCCACATTAGATGAAGTATACAGTAGTTCCTCCACATTAGGTGCAGTATAAAATAGTTCCCCACATTAGGTGCAGTATATTGTAGTTCCACACATTAGATGCAGTATAAAGTAGTTCCCCACATTTGGTGCAGTATACATACAGTAGTCCCCCACATTAGGTGCAGTAAAAAGTAGTTCCCCACATTAGGTGCAGTATACAGCAGTCCCCCACATTAGGTGCAGTATACAGTAGTTCCCCACATTAGGTGCAGTATAAAGTAGTCCCCCACATTAGGTGCAGTATAAAGTAGTCCCCCACATTAGGTGCAGTATACAGTAGTTCCCCACATTAGGTGCAGTATACAGTAGTCCCCCACATTAGGTGCAGTATAAATTAGTTCCCCACTTTAGTTGCAGTATACCGTAGTCCCTTACATTAGGTGCAGTATACAGTAGTCCCCCACATTAGATGCAGTATACAGTAGTTCCTCCACATTAGGTGCAGTATAAAATAGTTCCCCACATTAGGTGCAGTATATTGTAGTTCCACACATTAGATGCAGTATACAGTAGTCCCCCCACATTAGATGCAGTATACAATAGTCCCCCACATTAGATGCAGTATACAGTAGTTCCCCACATTAGGTGCAGTATACAGTAGTCCCCCACATTAGGTGCAGTATAAAGTAGTTCCTCACATTAAGTGCAGTATACAGTAGTCTCCCACATTAGATGCAGTATACAGTAGTCCCCCCACATTAGGTGCAGTATACAGTAGTCCGCCACATTAGGTGCAGTATAATGTAGTTCCCCATATTAGGTGAAGTATACAGTAGTTACCTCACATTAGGTGCAGTATAAAGTAGTCCCCCACATTAGATGCAGGATACAGTAGTTCCCCACATTAGGTGCAGTATACAGTAGTCCCCCACATTAGGTGCAGTATACAGTAGTTCCCCACATTAGGTGCAGAATAGAGTAGTCCCCCACATTAGGTGCAGTGTAAAGTAGTTCCCCACATTAGGTGCAGTATACAGTAGTTCCCCACAATAGGTGCAGTATACAGTAGTTCCCCACATTAGGTGCAGAATAGAGTAGTCCCCCACATTAAGTGCAGTGTAAAGTAGTTCCCCACATTAGGTGCAGTATACAGTGGTCCCCCACATTAGGTGCAGTATAAAGTAGTCTCACACATTAGGTGCAGTATACAGTAGTCCCTCACATTAGGTGCAGTATAAAGTAGTTCCCCACATTAGGTGCAGTATACAGTAGTCCCCCACATTAGGTGCAGTATAAAGTAGTCCCCAACATTAGGTAAAGAGTATAGCTCCCCCACATTAGGTAGACAGTATAGTACCCCCATATTAGGTGCAGTATAGTCCCCAACATTAGGTGCAGTATAAAGTAGTTCCCCACATTAGGTGCAGTATACAGTAGTCCCCCACATTAGGTGCAGTATAAAGTAGTCCCCAACATTAGGTAAAGAGTATAGCTCCCCCACATTAGGTAGACAGTATAGTACCCCCATATTAGGTGCAGTATAGTCCCCCACATTAGGTGCAGTATAAAGTAGTCCCCCCACATTAGGTGCAGTAAAAAGTAGTTCCCCACATTAGGTGCAGTATACATTAGTCCCCCCCATTAGGTGCAGTATAAAGTAGTTCCCCACATTAGGTGCAGTATACAGTAGTTCCTCCACATTAGGTGCAGTATAAAATAGTTCCCCACATTAGGTGCAGTATATTGTAGTTCCACACATTAGATGCAGTATACAGTAGTCCCCCCACATTAGATGCAGTATACAGTAGTCCCCCACATTAGATGCAGTATACAGTAGTTCCCCACATTAGGTGCAGTATACAGTAGTCCTCCACATTAGGTGCAGTATAAAGTAGTTCCTCACATTAAGTGCAGTATACAGTAGTCTCCCACATTAGATGCAGTATACAGTAGTCCCCCCACATTAGGTGCAGTATACAGTAGCCCCCCACATTAGGTGCAGTATATTGTAGTTCCTCACATTAGATGCATTATACAGTAGTCCCCCCACATTAGGTGCAGTATATTGTAGTTCCACACATTAGATGCATTATACAGTAGTCCCTCCACATTAGGTGCAGTATATTGTAGTTCCCCACATTAGATGCAGTAGACAGTAGTTCCCCACATTAGGTGCAGTATACAGTAGTCCCACACATTTGGTGCAGTATACATACAGTAGTCCCCCACATTAGGTGCAGTAAAAAGTAGTCCCCCACATTAGGTGCAGTATACAGTAGTTCCCCACATTAGGTGCAGTATAAAGTAGTCCCCCACATTAGGTGCAGTATAAAGTAGTCCCCCACATTAGGTGCAGTATACATTAGTCCCCCCACATTAGGTGCAGTATACAGTAGTTCCCCACATTAGGTGCAGTATACATTAGTACCCCACATTAGGTGCAGTATAAAGTAGTTCCCCACATTTGGTGCAGTATACATACAGTAGTCCCCCACATTAGGTGCAGTATACAGTAGTCCCCCACATTAGGTGCAGTATACAGTAGTTCCCCCACATTAGGTGCAGTATACAGTAGTCCACCACATTAGGTGCAGTATAAAGTAGTTCCCCACATTAGGTGCAGTATACAGTAGTCCCCCACATTAGGTACAGTATACAGTAGTTCCCCACATTAGGTGCAGTATACATTAGTACCCCACATTAGGTGCAGTATAAAGTAGTTCCCCACATTAGGTGCAGTATACAGTAGTCCACCACATTAGGTGCAGTATAAAGTAGTTCCCCACATTAGGTGCAGTATACAGTAGTCCCCCACATTAGGTGCAGTATAAAGTAGTTCCCCACATTAGGTGCAGTATACAGTAGTCCACCACATTAGGTGCAGTATAAAGTAGTTCCCCACATTAGGTGCAGTATACAGTAGTCCCCCACATTAGGTGCAGTATAAAGTAGTTCCCCACACTAGGTGCAGCAGGGGGTGTGGAAATTTTATAAAAAACTACTTGTCCACGGGACTAAAATGGAGCAAAATCTACTTGTCCCTCATGCCGATCCTCTTGTCCGGGGCAATTTTCGTTTTTACGCTCTGATTTTTTCCTCCTCGCCCTATAATAGCCAGAACTACCTACTATAAGGATACCTTTTAATTGTTCAATAACATATTCTCTGAACCAAAAAATATATATATATTTAGGGAAGTGAAATTGAAATAGTAAAAGATAATTTTGCAGATTTGGTGTTTTTGTTTTCTGCGCCATTTACCTTGTGGTTGAGATAACATGTTAGTTTTATACTTTAGGCGCCTGATTACAGTAATACCAGATTTGTATCGTTTACGTCATGTTTTACTAATTCTGAACTTTTTCTAATTTTTTTAATTGCCATTTTTTAACCCCTGTAGCTTTATTTTTTTTCCGCATACCAGGCTGTATGAGGGATCATTTTTTGCGCCATAATCTGTTTTTTGTATCGGTACCATTTTGGCATTGATCTGACTTTTTAATCGCTTTTTAACTTTTTTTTTTCTGGGATATTATAAAAATTGCAATTCTGTGGTTTGGTATTTTTATTAAATTTACCGTACGGGATACATAATGTTATGTTTTAATAGGTTGCACAATTACACACGAAGCGATACCAAATATGTTTATTTTTATTATGTTTGCATGTTTTTATATAGGAAAAGGGGTGATTTGAACTTTTAACATGGAAGGGGTTAATGCAGCGGTCTTCAAACTGTGGCCCTCCAGATGTTGCAAAACTACAACTCCCAGCATGCCCGGACAGCCAACGGCTGTCCGGGCATGCTGGGAATTGTAGTTTTGTAACATCTGGAGGGGCACAGTTTGAAGACCACTGGGTGTCTTTCAAACTTTTTTTTTTTTTTTTTGCAGAGACATATATTTTTTTTATATTTTTGGCTGAAAAAATTCTAACTAGTGTAAATTACAAATATACATATAATGGCATTATCTACTGTACATTATATCAAAAGTTTTTGTTAACGACGGGTACACTTTGACCCCTTGTCACAGTGATTTACATTTTTTGCTTACATTTTTTTCTCCTCGCCTTCTAAGTCTATGTTCACACGGAAGAATTTTTGTTCAGGATTCTGCTGGAAGTTCCGCCAAAAATGTAATGCACATTGAGATTCTGCTGTCCCATTCACACATTGGAATTTCTGCGATGGAAATTCCAAATTCTGCAAATTTAAAGACCGGCTTAGAATTTCGCCAGAATTCTGTTTCCAGCCCACGGATATTCAGCAAATTTGGCAAATCCGTAAATATTTAGCCTGCATCTTTGCAAAATGGAATTTGAGCGGAATTGCTGAATTTTTATAATCAAAGCAATGCTTTATTAAGAAAAACATAGATAGACAAGCCACGGTAATTAAGGCAATAATAGCAGTATAAAAGCGTGGAGTTCAAGTCATCACCTTCGCTCCTACAACAATTTGTCATCGGAATAGGGATGTCGCGGCTAGTTAGATGAATCTGAGCAGTAAGACACTACATTGCATCAATAATAAGGAAACCAGGTAATAACTGGAGGAAGAACACGTAAGTATAAAAGTAGGGGGAGGGGGAGAAAAAAGTGGGGAATGCTAAGAATAGGAATAAAAGAGAAAAGAAAAAAGAAAAGGGTCAGGATCAGCATAGCTGTGGTCGGTGTGAGGAGGATACCTCAAGACTGCAGTAGGAGCACTTACTTGAGGTCGGAGTCGCGGTCGCCGCCAGGGTCCCCAATCTCGGAATATCCTCACAGTCCTGCGACACGACAGTCAACTCCAGGGGGGAGGCCTCTCTAAGTAAGAGGGGGGGGGGGAGGGGGAGGGGTGTAGTCTGGTTCTCTAGGCCTCTCTATAGAGCCGGGAATTAAGGAAGTGCAACCATGGGCCCCATATCGATGTGTATCTAGCGGAGCGGTCACTCGAGTCGGCCAAGAGTTCCTCCATGCGGCTCACAAATAGAATCTCTGTGTACCAGTCAGTTATCGTTGGGGGAGCACAGTTCTTCCATTTCTTGGGTATCACTGACCTGGCAGCCATGAGCATCATGTTGGCTAAGAGTCTAGCAGGCGATTTCCTAGAGGTGGGTATGATAGACAGGAGGAGTCCCTTCGGGTCGTTGGGGTATGTCACCCCTGTCACTAGGGCGATTCGGTCGATTACCGTAGACCAAAAGGTCGTGAGGGAGGGGCAGGACCACCAGATATGGGACATGGTCCCCGTCTCTGTGCCGCAGCGCCAACAAAGGTCAGACACTGTAGGGTAGAATTTGTGTAACAAGGCCGGAACCCTATACCACCTAACTAAGATCTTGTAGTTAGTTTCTTGCGCCCTACATGATATAGACATCTTGTGGCACATTACATAGGCTGTCATCCAGTCAGAGCGAGCGATGGTGGTGTGTAGTTCCTCCTCCCAGGCCGTTTCGAATTTGGGGGGTTCACAAGCCGCTTCTTCCATGAGAAGGCTGTACATTTGAGAAACTGCTTTATAAACCGGGGAGGAAGAAACACACAGCTCTTCAAAGGGTAGGAGGGGTCGGGCAAGCCTTAAGGAACGTCCTGTAGTGTTAATGAAGTGTCTCAGCTGAAGGTACTGCATCTGACTTAGAGGCGTCCTGAGGTGTGACGGTACCAGTTCCGTGTATGGTTTCAGTTGAGTACCGCTGAGGAAACATCTGATGGGCAGAGGCGAGTGATGACCTAGGAAGGATTCAGTCATCATGCCCGGTGGGAAACTAGGGTTACCAAGGATCGGGGTCAGAGGGCCATCGGCCGCCATGATCCGGGACCTCTTCAAGTATCTGTCCAGGGAAACGATCAGTTCCCTGGACACCCAGGGGAGAGACTCCAGCACCCGAGGAGAGTATGTGTTCGGTGGTAGCCAAGGGTACAGGGCTATATCTGTAGCAGTCCCATACTCTTCCAGCGCCACCCATTGTTTAGAACCCCGACCGTGTATGAAATCTAGGAGTCGGGTCAAGGTAGCTGCTACATAATAAGCCTGACAGTCCGGTACCGCCAGACCACCTGCCCGCTTACTCCTGACCAGAACCCTGCCAGATATCCTAGACGGTCGTCCCGCCCATATGAAGGAGCGTATCATTCTGTCTAGTTTTTGGAAGTAAGAGCGCGGGAGCGCCAGTGGGATCGCCTGGAATAGGTATAGCAGTCGGGGTAGGAAGTTCATTTTAATTATATTAGCTCGCCCCAGCCAAGAGAAGGTACCAGTTGTCCATTTACGCAGGTCCCCGTCTAGTGTCGTCGACAGAGTCTGGAAGTTAAGGGCAAAGGTAGCTCCCGGGTTTAAGGGAATGTGTACGCCCAAGTATTTAAAGGACTCAGTAGTCCAATGAAAAGGGTGTTCCCTCTTAAGACCCTCTACGGTGGCTATCGGGAGGGCTATTGGTAAGGCCACACTTTTGGACATGTTGATCCTATGGTTGCTATAGTGGGAGTACTGCCGTATGACCGACAATGCTGCCGGTAGGGAGGTGCATGGAGAGGCTAAGTAGAGTAGGAGGTCATCCGCGAAAGGAGAGCAGAGGTGCCCGCTCCCTCCCAGGGTAAATCCCTGAACGTCCGGATCAGATCTCAGGGCAGTCAATAAATGCTCCATGCATAAGATGTAGAGGAGGGGGGAAAGCGGGCACCCCTGGCGCGTTCCGTTTCGGATGGGAAATGGGGAAGACAGGGACCCGTTGACTCTCACCCGTGCCTGGGGGTCTCGATACAGGGCCATCACGCGTCCCATCATGGCAGGACCCAGGCCTATCTGCTCCAGCGTTGCTCTAAGGAATCCCCAGTCCACCCTGTCGAACGCCTTCTCGGCGTCAAGAGAGAGGAGCAGTAATGGCTTTTTGAGTGTAGCAGCTCTATTAATTACCGAGAAGGCTCGAACAGTGTTATCTCTCGCCTCTCGGGAGCGCATGAACCCGGACTGGTCAGGGTGGACTAGGGGGCCGAGGACCAACGCTAGACGGTCTGCAAGCAATTTGGCGAACAGTTTAAGGTCTACATTCAGAAGAGATATGGGTCGGTAGCTGGAGCAAAGACCCGGGTCGCGTCCCTCTTTGGGAATTACTGTAATATAGGCACTGAGCGATGTAGTGGGAAAACCCAGGTTCGGGGCGATGCTATTAAACGTCTTGCAAAGAATGGGGAGTAGGCTATCTTTTAGGGTTTTGAAAAACCTGGCCGTGTACCCGTCTGGTCCCGGGCTTTTGCCAGTAGGAAGATGTGATATTGCCTGGGCGATCTCCTCTTCCGAAAACGGGGACTTAAGGGCCTCTATGTCCTCCTCAGATAGACGAGGGAGGGACGTACTCTGAATGTAGTCATGCAGGGATAATGGGGGAAGCGGAGAAGGAGGGGGTGTTGACGGGGTGGGGATATTGTAAAGGTCATGGTAGTATTTCTCAAAAGCCTTAAGTATGTCGGCCGTGATGAACGATTTGCTACCTGACGATGTGTTTATGGATGGGATGAATAGCGCTGACCTCTTCTCACGGAGAGCTCTTGCCAACTGTCTGCCTGGCTTATTACCCCATTCATAAAATGTCGAGGCGCATTTCTGACTATACTGTCTCAGGGAGGCGTCTAGGAGGGAGCGGATCTCATGGCGAGTTTTGGTGAGTTCCCTCAGCGTGGACTCAAGTAAGGTCTGTTTGTGCAAGGCTTCCAAACTACGGAGCGTCTCAAGGAGGCGCTTCAGCTTGGCCGCCTTCTCCCTCTTAAGCCGGGAGCCGTGGCTGATCAGGATTCCTCTCAGTACACTCTTGAGAGCCTCCCATTGGATCGGCTGAGATGTCTGATCGTTTGCATGATCAGACTGAAAGTGTGCGATTGCAGTCCTCAAGTCTGACAGGCAAAGGGTGTCCAGTAGGAGGGACTCATTAAGCCGCCACGAAAACCGCGGGGTGGTCAAGGAAGGAATCGTCACAGTGCAGTACACCGGTGCGTGGTCAGATAACTACATGTGGCCAATTTGTGAGGAGGATAATCTAGGGAGGTGGAAGTGTGAAAGAAAGACGTAATCTAGCCTGCTATATGAGCTATGAGGGGAAGAGAAGTGCGTATAGTCCCGGTCACTCGGATGCTGGAGGCGCCACACGTCACACAGCTGAAGAGAGTGCAATTGCCTCTTAAGTCTACTCAGTTGGCGGTAGGAGATAGCCGATCGACGTGTGGACGCATCGAGCAGTGGGTGTAGCGGGATATTAAAGTCTCCCCCTAGCAGTATCATACCCTGGGCAAAGTGAGAGAGTTCTTCCAGAGTCGCTATTAAAAAGGGCACTTGTCCACTATTAGGGGCATAGACCGTCGCTACCGTCACCACCTGGTCCAGCAAGGCTCCACGGACAAAAAGATAGCGAGCGTTTGGATCTACCCGGACAGCCTGTACACTGAATGGAAGTGAACGGTGTATACCAATGGACACTCCCTTCGAGCGGGAGTCCGGGTTGGAGCTATGGAACCAGGTGGTGAAGTATCTGCCCAACCTATCCGGGATATGGCCTGATTTAAAGTGGGTCTCCTGCAAGCATAAAAGTCTGACCTTATTTTTGTGCATATGGTAGAGAATTTGTGACCTCTTCTCCGGAATGTTGAATCCCTGAACGTTCAGGGTGGCCATCTTCACCTCCGCCATGGAGCGTTATGACTGTCTGCCGCAGAACGTAGAATAATAGGACACCGTGGAGGGACCCCGATGGGAGGCGAGTCACACCAGACAATCTGAAAATAAGAAGGAGAAAAAGAAGGGGACAAGGAATAGGATCAGTAAAACAGAACACTCAAAAATAAAATAAAGAGAGAACAACCAACCAAAAAAGCAAGCCCAAGCGCCTGCAAGGTAAATCTAGTGGCAGAAAAGATCGTCTGCCAAACGGGTGTAGAGTACCTACACCGACCCTATGTGGGGTAGTGCTAAGCCAGCAGTGGGAGGGCTCTCAGCTCAGCTACTCTGAGGTGTGTCAAAATCAAAGTATATGGAAAGCGTCCGTCCACGGCCATGGTGGGACGATGAAAGCGACCCTCAGGAGGGCCACGGTAGGCATTAGATAGGGGGAAGTGTGTAAGTAAGGTCACCAAAGGTCTGGGTATAGAGCAAAAAAGGAGGAGTAAGCGTAGATGGTCCCATGACGGGAATGCACAGGAGGGTCGGAGGACGGGGGGGAGGGGGGGGGAGAGGGGCGAGCATGTAAAGGGGAGGGAGAGGAAGGGGGAATTTGATCAAGGTGGGCGGGGAAAGAGAGGGAAGTGGGAGGAGAGGGGGGGGTATGAGATCAGGACCTGGAGAGGAGGATTGGGTGGGGGGGGGGGGGGGACTCTGTAAGATCGTCAATGGGGAGGGCGATTAGTATCCCGGTGGACGAGGGGGGGGAGTGGGAGGGAGCACGGGCAGGGCAGTTGGGGCAAAGGTACAGAGGAGGGAGTCGGTAGGCAGTAGGGGTGGTGGGACGGTGTAGGGGGGGTATAGGGGGGGAGGGAAGAGGGCGAGGAGAAAAAGGGAGGGACATGTGGTAGGGGGGGGGGGTATACAAGGGTGGGGAGGGGGACAGCCAGGTATTTCACATTACTCCACTTGCTAATCCAGATGAGCAGGTCAGAGACCAGCAACAAACAGGTAAGCTAGTCAATCAGTCCTCAGGGGCGGGTCCCAAGGAGGAACGTCTTGATCTCCTCTGTCGCTGTGACTGCGGCCAGCCTGGGTTGGGACGTCTCGCTGGGGGTCTCTGGGAGGGTCTGGAAACCGGAGGCACAGCATACGGATCCCTCAGGAAATTGTCCCAATCCGGCAGGGTCAAGGGCGGTAAGCCCAACGAGGAAAGGAAGAGCGGTAAGTCCCCTGGTTCCCGCAGGGAGGCCGATACCTCCCCGGCTGTAACGTGTAGGGCAAAAGGGAAGCCCCATCTGTAGGGTAAATTTCGATTCTGAAGTTCTCGCAGTAGTGGTCGTAGAATCGCTCTCTGACGCAAGGTGCGTCTGGACAGGTCAGGGTACAGCTGTAAGGTAGCTCCGTCAAAGTCCACATCTCCCCGCAGTCTTACTTTTGTCATGATCTGTTCCTTCAGGGCATATTCGTGGACTCTGCATATTACATCTCGTGGGTGCGTGGGGTCTGTACTTGGCGCCCGGAGTGCTCTGTGTACTCTGTCGAGTTCAATGTGAGTATCCGGGGGGCGCCCCAGTAGTAAGTTGAAGATCCCAGTGACAGTGGGGAATAATTCTTGGTTTCTTGTAGCCTCGGGGAGGCCCCGGATACGAATGTTGTTCCGGCGACTTCTGTTCTCTACGTCGTCGAGATGGTCTGCCATCGCCAGCTGTGTAGAAGATTGAGTAGATAAGGAGGACTGCATGCCTCTTATAGTGTCCAACGCCGTGGCCTGGAAGGTCTCTAGGGCTTTCACCCTTTCCTGTAGGTCAGAGACATCTTGCTGGACAGGGTGTAGGTCCTGGCGCCAGGCGTGTTTCAAGTCGAGTGCCAAGGCTGACAGATCGCTTTTGGTAGGCAGGAGGGCCAGGAGCGCTTGCAGTTCGGGGTGCCCCTTTAACAAGGCGACCGCTTGGGCCGGGGGTGGCAGCGTTGAGGAAAGTGGGTCCCCAAGGTTTTGAAGTGGGGCGAGGCGATGCTGGAACTGTGGGTGAACTGCAGGGGGCCCAGTTGGTGGAAGGCCTATAGTCGTCACAGGATGCACATCGTGGGGCCCTGGGGTGCCTGGTGCAGGGTTGTGAGCCAGTATCGGGCCAGCAAGATCCCAAGCAGTCCCAGGGGCAGACCCCGAGGGGTATGGGCCGGCTGTCAAGGTAGCGGGGCGCAGAGCTTCACCCTCATCAGCATCCGAGCGGGACAGCTGGGAGCACAGGGAGTCTCTAGGGCTACGAAGAATGGAGGGGATGCTTTGGGAAGGGGAAGCAGCCGCCTCCCCCGGAGGACCAAGGGCACGTGGAGGGGAACGGTAGGGGGAAGATGTGGGATCAATCTCTCCCTCTGGTCCTACCTCGTCCTCAGTGGCCATGGAGGGGCCGAGTCTCTGTCCTCTAAGTTCACCTCCCAAGCCGGGGAGCAAGGAGGGCCGCCGGAGACTCTCAGGGGTCGGGTTCCCCGTGTCGGAAGGCGGACCCGCTTCTGGTTGCTGGGGCTCACCCCTAGGAGGACGGGAGCCGTGGTCCATCCATCCCTCGTGGTGGTCTGAGAGGGAGGGCCGTGATGAGGTGCACTGAGTTCCCGTGCGTAAGGGGAGTCTCGTGGTGTCTTCTTCAAGTCCGGCGCAGGCCGCAGGCTGCGGCCTACCGCGTCCGGTCGGAGCGCCCGTGCAATGGCGTGCGACCGCAGGAACCTTGTCTTGCACAGTCGGGGTCCTCGCCGGTAAGTCAAGTAACGCCTTCAGTTGTCCGCCCCGTGCAGCGGCTCCGGCCGCGCTTCTGCGAGTGACGGGTGGGGAATGCAGCAGCGTGGTCTTAGGAGAAGGGGTCGGCGCCATCTTGGAGAGCACCGTCATCTGGTTCCCGGGCTCTCGAAGACTCCGGAGTGGGCCGAAGAAGTTAGAAATCGGGATCGGTGGTTGCAGGGTAGGTCCCCCTGACCTCTGGTTCTGTCCAGACCTCTTTTGGCGCATGTGGAGCGATTATTACCCCCGTTGTTCGGGCCGTGGAGACGGAGCTCAGCGAGCTAGTGACCTTCTCCGTGCATGGCTAGCCACGCCCCCGTCTTTCAAACTTTTATTAAAACTTTTTTTTTTTCTTTTACACTTTATTAGACTTATGAGGAATCATTAGATTCCTCAGACAGATGAATAGATTCTATTGAACTCTATTAATCTGTGTGCTCTGTGATCCATTGATAGAGCCTGGTCCAGCCAGGATCTATCAATGACAGAGCGGGACAGGAGGAAGCAGAGGTAAGTCCTCCGGCTACCTCCATAGTGGATCGCCCCCCTGCAATCGCGCTGCGGGGGGAGTGGTGATCCACCCCCCTAGCCCACCAGGGAGCATTCACATGTCCCTTTAGACCAGTGGTTCTCAACCTTTTCGGTGACCGTACCCCCCAAGGCCTAAAAGTATGTCCACGGGTACCCCCTCACGCGGAACTTGCGAGCGAGGGGTACCCGCAGACAAAAGACGTGTTCTTACCTTTATACTAATGCATCCCATCTCCATCTTAATCCCCTTGTGCTATTATTCCCCCTCCGTCTTAGTCCCCCTGTCCCACAATTCCCACCTGCCTCTGATTCCCTTTTACCATTATTCCCCCTCCATCTTTATCCCCTTGTGCCATTATTATCCAATATGGAACAAGGGGATTAAGATGGAGGAGGGGGAATAATGATACAGGGGGATTAATATGGAGGGGGGGGTTGATAATTCCCCCCTCCCTCTGATCCCCTTTTGCCATATCGGATAATAATAGCACAAGGGGATTAAGATGGAGGGGGGGATAATCAACCCCCCCCCCCCCCTCCTCCATATTAATCCCCTTGTGTCATTATTCCCCCCTCCCTCTGATCCCCTTTTGTCATTTTCCCCCCTCCATATTAATCCCCTTGTGCCATTATTATCGGATATGGCAAAAGGGGGATCAGAGGAAGGGGGGGAATGGTGCAAGGGGATTAAGATGGAAGGGGAGAGGGGAGTAATAAAGCACAAGACATAAAATTTCAATGCCTTGTGCTTTATTACTCCCCCCCCCTCTCCGCCATTATCCCTCTCCCCCTCCATCTTAATGCCTTGTGCTCCGTCCCATACAGTCCCCCCCCCCCCCTCTGTGCCATACAGCTGTTTACCTGGCGTCCTGTGGTCCCGTCGCCTGCTGCTTCAC
The DNA here is from genome assembly GCF_029499605.1 of Hyla sarda. NCBI lineage: Eukaryota > Metazoa > Chordata > Amphibia > Anura > Hylidae > Hyla > Hyla sarda. Next base: position 59,756 of record NW_026610626.1, read on the forward strand.
GGGATGTTCCACAGGGCCGCACTGACGTGTGACGTCCCCCTGCACTGTGCGGCAACTCCGCGCAACGTCAGGGGAGGCCACACGTCTCCCTGGCAACCACGCAGTTAACTTACAGTAGCCCCGGCCGCATCTCTGGCCGCGCTACTGTACAGTGAGCTGCCGCGGCTATGCGCTGAAAAATACTGGCCAATGCATGGCCGGTATTTGTCAGCGTTTTCGCGTACCCCAGGTTGAGAACCCAGGCTTTAGACGCCGCTGTCAGCTTTGACAGCGGCGATCTAAAGGGTTAATAGCCAGCCGCGGCGATCGCCGCATGCTGGCTATTAGCGGCGGCCCCCGGCTACTGAGAACAGCTGGGGGCTGCAGAGTATGGAGCGGGCAAGATTCCGGAGCCCGCTCCATACATACTGCAGAGCGCCGAATGCATCTCCCCGTGCAGACGCGCCTCCTCCCCTCAGCTCTCCGAAGCTACAGCTGGGGGGAGTGAAGGCAGAGGACGCAGGTCTGCACGGGGAGCAAGAAGCCACGCCCCCTCATCTCCCCCCGCACGTCTGCAGAGCAGGGGAGAGAGAGACATACACAGCTTCTCATCTCCCCTATTCTGCTTCGGATCTGCAGTCTGTATGGAGCGGGCTCCCGACTCCTGCCCGCTCCATACAGACTGCAGATCCGCCGCACTTGTCAGGTCCGGCCCTGCTTGCCCGAAGCCGGGCTAAGGGCCGGACAAATTCACCTGCCCAGCGCCCAAAACTGCTAGTCCGGGGCGTCGGGCGATAGAAATTCCACATCCCTGAATATATATTTTCATACATCGATTTGTACTTTATTTGGTTTCGCGGTTACAATGTGTTACGCTTTTGGTGTTTGTAGGTATATATGTAGAAGGAATAAGTTGCAATATATAGGGGGAAAAAAGAAACATGAGGATTGGGGTGCAGGTGACTACTCCCAATGAAGCAGAGCTGTAGTGTTCTGATCAATCCGGGAGCTGTGTATTCTTCCCCCACCATCACTTTCCTCCTCCTCCTATTCTCAAAAATGAGGAATCCTCCTGCCAGAATACCCAAATCTGTAGATGACGTTGGACTTTGTCAGAATTTTACTAATATCTGTATTTATATTTGTATATTATATTTATTTGTCTTCTATGTTATAAAGTGACGTTCCTTCCCACCCAAATACCCAGTCCTCAGTATAAAGTCACCGCCCCCCCCCAAAAAAAACACCCTACACCCATAGTTTTCTATACCTTTATTTAATAATAAAAAGCTTATTTCACCCTATAAAACAAATGGATGTAAATGTCCATGTCTACACCTGTCCTCAGAGCAGTGACATTCCGTATGACATCACACATGTGACTTCACAAATGGTGATAGCTGGAAAAAGAGGTGCAGAGCCCCAGAGCCCTTACTCTGAGGACTGCAATCTAGCGAGCACTAGTGTTTCTATATTGTTTCCTTGCGCTTTTTATTTTATTTTATCATGATTCGAGGGGACCACATCAGCAGGGATGAGGTCAATTTGGCCTGTAGCATGTGCTGGACAGTTACCATCCTCCTGGGTTCCCTCTTCACCACCGGCCCGAGTTTCTGGTTTGAAATCACCAGCAACCAACCGAGCCGGAACATCACCTCCAGCCACCTGCAAGGGCAGAACGATACCATCAGAGATCTGCCCAGCTTGAATACTACCAGCAGCGACATGAAGTGTCCCATCTGGACGAGGACCAGGATCAGAAAGATCACCCCTGTCCTGGTGAGTAATCAAACCTCTGCCAGCAGCGACATGAAGTGTCCCATCTGGACCAGGACCAGGACCAGAAAGATCACCCCTGTCCTGGGGAGTAATGACACCACTGCCAGCAGCGACACGATCAGCTGGGATTCCATTACCAACAACCTGCAGAGCGGGGCGACCATCATCAAAAACTATCTTGGCTGGATCAGCACTTATGGTGACATGATCATCTCCCTGCTATACTATATCCCCATCGATAACAACCTGCTGGACCGGTTCATAGATGCTGTTGACGATCTGATCTCGTTTGCTAGTACCATCAGTGACCTGCTGTCCTGGATAGACACCACCACTGAATTGGTATTCTGGATCCCCACCATCACCAGCAGTTCCCTGCTTGCCTGGATGAACCCAGTCAATGAGTTGGTGACCTGGATTAGCACCAGCAGCACTATAGAGCTTCTCTACGTGATCTGTAACCCCACCGCCATCAGCTGGATCGGCTTCATCAGTGACAGGCTCACCTGGATCGCCATCACACTTCAGCTTCTGACGTGGGTTATGCCAAGGGGGATAGTGACCAGCATCACCGGACCGATGGACTATATTAACTCGGTCAGACAGTTCCTGGGACGGGTCACCATTGCCATCCTAATTGTCAATATCCCCGAGATAAGAGGTGTCATTAACGTCATCACCAGTATACTATGGGTATTCTTCACCAACCTGTATGTATGAACACTGGAAAAGATGAATAAACATTTTTATTTGACAAATATTCCGATTGATGTAATTATTGTTATAATAATAGACAAAGTGGGGAATTTATTATAGATCAGCGTTTTATATGTCAGTGAGAAACAAAGTAGTAGAGTAAGATGCCCAGGGGCGGGTTTAGGCTCAGTGAGGCCCTAGGCAAAATCAAAAGGAGGGCCCCAAAAGTCGTAATAGTGCACTAACCAGATTTTAACATTTTTGGTCACTTCAAATACTATAAAAAATATCTAAAAAGCAATTGAGAAGTCCCATCAAAACAAAAACAGTACCGATAAAAACTACAAACCACAACACAAAAAATTACCTCATACATCCCCATATACAGAAAAATAAGAGTTATAGGGATCATAATAGTACAATTTTATATTTTTGTATAGTCCCCCACATTAGGTAAGCAGTATGATCCCCCACATTAGGTAGACAGTATAGTACCCCCAACATTAGGTAAAGAGTATAGCTCCCCCACATTAGGTTGGCAGTATAGTTACCCCCATATTGGGTGCAGTAGAGTCCCCCACATTAGATGCAGTATAGTTCCCCCATATTAGGTGCAGTATAGTTCCCCCACATTAGGTGCAGTATGGTCTCCCACAATAGGTGCAGTATACAGTAACCCCCCAACTTTAGGTGCAGTATACAGTAGTTCCCCCACATTAGGTGCAGTATACAGTAGTTCCGCCACATTAGGTGCAGTATACAGTAGTCCCCCACATTAGGTGCAGTATACAGTAGTCCCCCACATTAGGTGCAGTATACAGTAGTCCCCCACATTAGGTGCAGTATACAGTAGTCCCACACATTAGGTGCAGTATACAGTAGTCCCCCACATTAGGTGCAGTATACAGTAGTCCCCTACATTAGGTGCAGTATACATACAGTAGTCCCCCACATTAGGTGCAGGATAAAGTAGTTCCCCACATTAGGTGCAGTATACACTAGTCCGTCACATTAGGTGCAGTATAACGTAGTTCCCCACATTAGGTGCAGTATACAGTAGTTACCCCACATTAGGTGCAGTATAAAGTAGTCCCCCACATTAGGTGCAGGATACAGTAGTTCCCCACATTAGGTGCAGTATACAGTAGTCCCCCACATTAGGTGCAGTATACAGTAGTTCCCCACATTAGGTGCAGTATACAGTAATTCCCCACATTAAGTGCAGTGTAAAGTAGTTCCCCACATTAGGTACAGTATACAGTAGTCCCCCACATTAGGTGCAGTATACAGTAGTCCCTCACATTAGGTGCAGTATACAGTAGTCCCTCACATTAGGTGCAGTATAAAGTAGTCCCCAACATTAGGTGCAGTATACAGTAGTTCCCCCACATTAGGTGCAGTATAAAGTAGTCCCCAACATTAGGTGCAGTATACAGTAGTTCCCCCACATTAGGTGCAGTATAAAGTAGTCCCCCACACTAGGTGCAGTATACAGTAGTCCCCCACATTAGGTGCAGTATAAAGTAGTCTCACACATTAGGTGCAGTATACAGTAGTCCCCCACATTAGGTGCAGTATACAGTAGTCCCCCACATTAGGTGCAGTATACAGTAGTCCCCCACATTAGGTGCAGTATACAGTAGTTCCCACATTAGGTGCAGTATACAGTAGTCCCCCACATTAGGTGCAGAAAAAAGTAGTTCCCCACATTAGGTGCAGTATACAGTAGTCCCTCACATTAGGTGCAGTATACAGTAGTCCCCCACATTAGGTGCAGTATAAAGTAGTCCCCCACACTAGGTGCAGTATACAGTAGTCCCCCACATTAGGTGCAGTATAAAGTAGTCTCACACATTAGGTGCAGTATACAGTAGTCCCCCACATTAGGTGCAGTATACAGTAGTCCCACACATTAGGTGCAGTATACAGTAGTTCCCACATTAGGTGCAGTATACAGTAGTCCCCCACATTAGGTGCAGAATAAAGTAGTTCCCCACATTAGGTGCAGTATACAGTAGTCCCCCACATTAGGTGCAGTATAAAGTAGTCTCACACATTAGGTGCAGTATACAGTAGTCCCTCACATTAGGTGTAGTATAAAGTAGTCCCCCACATTAGGTGCAGTATACAGTAGTTCCCACATTAAGTGCAGTATACAGTAGTCCCCCACATTAGGTGCAGTATAAAGTAGTTCCCCACATTAGGTGCAGTATACAGTAGTCCCCCACATTAGGTGCAGTATACAGTAGTCCCCCACATTAGGTGCAGTATACAGTAGTCCCCCACATTAGGTGCAGTATACAGTAGTCCCCCACATTAGGTGCAGTATAAAGTAGTTCCCCACATTAGGTGCAGTATACAGTAGTCCCCCACATTAGGTGCAGTATACAGTAGTCCCACACATTAGGTCCACTATACAGTAGTCCCCCAAATTAGGTGCAGTATACAGTAGTCCCACACATTAGGTGCAGTATACAGTAGTCCCATACATTAGGAGCAGTATACAGTAGTCCCCCCACATAAGTTGCAGTATACAGTAGTCCCCCCACATTAGGTGCAGTATAAAGTAGTTCCCCACATTAGGTGCAGTATACAGTAGTCCCCCACATTAGGTGCAGTATACAGTAGTTACCCCACATTAGGTGCAGTATACAGTAGTTCCCCACATTAGGTGCAGTATACAGTTCCCCCACACTAGGTGCAGTATACAGTAGTCCCCCACATTAGGTGCAGTATAAAGTAGTTCCCCACATTAGGTGCAGTATAAAGTAGTTCCCCACCTTAGGTGCAGTATACATTTCCCCCACATTAGGTGCAGTATACATTTCCCCCCACATTAGGTGCAGTATACAGTTCCCCCACATTAGGTGCAGTATACAGTTCCCCCACATTAGGTGCAGTATACATTTCCCCCACATTAGGTGCAGTATAAAGTAGTCCCCCACATTAGGTGCAGTATAAAGTAGTTCCCCACCTTAGGTGCAGTATACAGTTCCCCCACATTAGGTGCAGTATACATTTCCCCCACATTAGGTGCAGTATACATTTCCCCCACATTAGGTGCAGAATACAATTCCCCCCAGATTAGGTGCAGTATACAGTTCCCCCAGATTAGGTGCAGTATAAAGTAGTCCCCCACATTAGGTGCAGTATACAGTTTCCCCACATTAGGTGCAGTATACAGTTCCCCCACATTAGGTGCAGTACAGTTCCCCCACAGACATACAGCATTCAGCCATATACAGTGTATGGCTGGAGGCTGTATGCCTGTTTACTGCCCCACTTCAGTGTTCCGACCACCGCTCCGGGGTCATGATCTACTGCTAGAGCGGCGGTTGGAACACTGAAGATGACCGCAGGTCACTTACCATACCCGCGCGTCCTCCTCACTGCTCTGCTCCGCTGTACTGTTGCTATGGGCGCACGCACGGGATGTCAGTGACGTCACTGTGTGCGCTTCCTACCAGCAGCCCCTGCTTCTTTTAAGTTATCTCAGGGCCGCTATGAGGTAAACGGGGCATCCTTGTGTCCTGAAAAGATTTTTCGGGACACAGGGATGTCCCGAATGTGACGGGGGCCCCCTGCGGGCACGGGGCCCTGAGCTGGTCACTGTTTTAAAGTGGCCACGGCCGGGCTGCTAATCTTTAACAAGCAGCAAACGCTGCGGCCACTTTAAAACAGTTGCCCCCCTTACTGAGCAGCCGGCAGGGGGCCCCCTGGAGGATGGGGGCCCTAGGCAATTGCCTGGTTTGCCCCGCCCTAACGCCGGCCCTGAAGGTGCCCCAAATGTATGAGCAGTGGTCTCCAATCTGTGCTCTTCCAGATGTTGCAAAACTACAACTCCCAGCATGCCTGGACTGCCCAGGCATGCTGGGAGTTGTAGTTTGGCAACGTCTGAAGGGCCAGATGTTACAGAACCACAACTCCCAGCATGTCTGGACTGTCTGGGCATGCTGGGAGTTGTAGTTTTGCCGCCCCCCCCCCCCCCCCATGTGAATGTACAGTTTACAGGGTACATTCACATGGTCGGGGGTGTCCTTGCTGTAAACCCCCGCCCTTGTTATGTGCCTTGAGGGGTGTAGATTTCAAAATGGTATGCCATGTGGGGTTTTCTGCTGTTCTGGCACCATAAGGGCTTCCTAAATGTGACATGCCCCCCAAAATCCATTTCAGCAAAATTCACTCTCCAAAATCCCATTGTTGCTCCTTCCCTTCTGAGCCCTCTACTGCGCCCGCCGAACACTTTACATACACATATGAGGTATTTCCTTACTCGAGAGAAATTGGGTTACACATTTGGGGGGATTCCTCTCCTTTTACCCCTTGTTAAAATTCAAAAACTGGGTCTACAAGAACATGTTAGTGTAAAAAATTTGAGATTTTGAATTTTCTCCTTCACTTTGCTGCTATTCCTGTGAAACACCTAAAGGGTTAACAAACTTACTGAATCTCATTTTGAATACTTTGAGGGGTGTAGTTTTTATAATGGGGTTCTTTGTGGGGTATTTCTAATATGAAGGCCCTTCAAATCCCCTTCAAACCTGAACTGGTCTCTGAAAAATTCAGATTTTGAAAATTTTGTGAAAAATTGGAAAATTGCTGCTGAACTCTGAAGCCCTCTGATGTCTTCCGAAAGTAAAAACATCTCAACTTTATGATGGAAACATAATATATTGTATAAAATATAATAATATAAAGATATACCCTGTATGATCCCAACATAAAGTAGACATATTGTATATGTGAATCAATATATCATTTATTTGGAATGTCTATTTTCCTTACAAGCTTCAAAGTTAGTAAAATGCAAACTTTTCAAATTTTTCATAACATTTTGGAATTTTTCACCAAGAAATGATGCAAGTATGGCCAAAAATATACCTCCTATCAAATACGCCGTTTCGCTACCCGCTTCGTCAGGGAGTAGCGAAACGGCGTAGGGGTTGTGTGTGATTTCTGATGTGAGTATAACGTGGTGACTCTGGATGCACTGTGGCAGCGTGTTTATCCTCTTTTCCCTTCCGAGGGCTGGTGTATTATCCTAGTGCAGTGATGTTGTTGTTGATGCACTTGTTAATTTTTTCAGGTCTCCTATCAACACACCTTTTTCTCTAGGTTTCTCAGGCTCCCACAGTGCACCAATAGATCACCTGTACACGTTTTCTCTCTCTTCTCTTATTATCATTTATTTTTTGTTTGCCTTTTCTATGTGTGCCTTATGTCGCAGTGCTGTTCTGCAGTATATGTTTAACTGGTAATGGCAAACCTTTAAGAGAATAGTCTTTATTAGATCATTACACATTTTTCTGGCTATTGCTGATTCTCAATATTTATGTTTTTTATTTTATTATTATCTATGTTTAATAAAACTTGTTATTTTATTTATATTTTCACGTCTGGTGCATTTATTTGATAGGAGGTATACTAAAGTGTTTTTGCACCAAACGCAATTTACTTTTCGAGTTGAAAAGCAACTTTGGTCACATATCTTTGGTTAAGTATGGCCAAAAATGTAACACTAGGATAAAGTAGAATTTGTCACGAAAAAACAATCTCGGAATAAAATTCATAAGTACAAGCATCTCAGAGTTATTAACGCTTAAAGTGACAGTGGTCAAATGTGCAAAAAATGCTCTGGTCCTTAAGGGGTTAAGAATTATGAAATATGGTCAAAATATTAAGTATGAAAAATTATCAAAATGTATCATTAGGCAGGTAGTACCCCCAAATTAGACCCCCCATTAAACAGGTAATACCCCCAAATTAGACCCCTCCCCCAGCAGACAGATAGTACCCCCAAATTAGACCCCGCCAGTAGACAGGTCGTACCCCCAAATTAGACACCGCCCCAGTAGACAGGTAGTACCCCCTGATAATCCCCCCCCCCCAGTAGGCAGGCAGTACCCCCAAATTAGACCCCCCCAGTAGACAGGTGGTACCAACAGATTATCCCTCCCGCCCCCCCAGTAGGCAGGTAGTATCCCCAGATTAGACCCCCCCAGTAGACAGGTAGTACCCCCAGATTATCCCCCCCCCCCAGTAGGCAGGCAGTACCCCCAGATTAGACCCCCCCCAGTAGTCAGGTAGTACCCCCAGATTATCCCCCCCCCAGTAGGCAGGCAGTACCCCCAGATTAGACCCCCCCAGTACTCAGGTAGTACCCCCAGATTATCCCCCCCCCAGTAGGCCGGCAGTACCCCCAGATTAGACCCCCCCCCCCCAGTAGTCAGGTAGTACCTTCAGATTATCCCCCCCAGTAGGCAGGCAGTACCCCCAGATTAGACCCCCCCCCAGTAGTCAGGTAGTACCCCCAAATTAGACCCCCCCAGTAGACAGGTGGTACCACCAGATTATCCCCCCCGCCCCCCCCAGTAGGCAGGTAGTATCCCCAGATTAGACCCCCCAGTAGACAGGTAGAACCCCAGATTATCCCCCCTCAGTAGGTAGGTAGTACCCCCAGATTATCCCCCCTCAGTAGGTAGGTAGTATCCCCAGATTAGCCCCCCTCAGTAGGTAGGTAGTACCCCCAGATTATCCCCCCCACTAGGCAGGCAGTACCCCCAGATTAGACCCCCCCAGTAGTCAGGTAGTACCCCCAAATTAGACCCCCCCAGTAGACAGGTGGTACCACCAGATTATCCCTCCCGCCCCCCCAGTAGGCAGGTAGTATCCCCAGATTAGACCCCCCAGTAGACAGGTAGAACCCCAGATTATCCCCCCTCAGTAGGTAGGTAGTACCCCCAGATTATCCCCCCTCAGTAGGTAGGTAGTATCCCCAGATTAGCCCCCCTCAGTAGGTAGGTAGTACCCCCAGATTATCCCCCCCAGTAGGCAGGCAGTACCCCCAGATTAGACCCCCCCAGTAGTCAGGTAGTACCCCCAAATTAGACCCCCCCAGTAGACAGGTGGTACCACCAGATTATCCCTCCCGCCCCCCCAGTAGGCAGGTAGTATCCCCAGATTAGACCCCCAGCAGACAGGTAGTACCCCCAGATTATCCCCCCTCAGTAGGTAGGTAGTACCCCCAGATTAGCCCCCACTCTGTAGGCTGACTCGGTCGCTCGGTCACGTCACACTCTCAGAATACCTAGGGCCGGCGTCAGAACGTAGGCCCTTGAGTTCTGGGAGCGTGAAGTGACCGAGCGTCATTACGCGCGTAGCTGTGCTTGCTCTTATCCAGCCTGGCCCACAAGGTAAGCGGCTGAAATGGGACATTTCCTTGTTTGCCAAATAGGCCAGTCCGGCCCGTGTTACTGTACAGGGCAGGAGGACGGCCCAGCCTGCGGCCCTGACAGGTATTATAAAGATATGCAGGTTCATGAACTATTTCTCCCGTTACTATCTTCCGTCACAAAATAACGGCCATTATTAACCCCTTAAGGACCACAGGTTTTTACGTTTTTGCACTTTCATTTTTTCCTCCTCAACTTTTAAAAACCATAACCCTTTCAATTTTGCACCTAAAAATCCATATGATGGCATTTTGCGCCACTAATTCTACTTCGCAGTGACATCAGTCATTTTACCCAAAAATCTACGGCGAAACGGAAAAAAAAAAATCATTGTGCAACGAAATTGAAGAAAAAACGCAATTTTGTAACTTTTGGGGCTTCCGTTTCTACGCAGTAAAATTTTTCGGTAAAAATGACACCTTATCTTTATTTTGTAGGTCCATATGATTAAAATGATATCCTACTTATATAGGTTTGATTTTGTCGTACTTCTGTAAAAAATCATAACTACATGCAAACAAATTTATACGTTTAAAATTGTCATCTTCTGACCCCTATAACTTTTTTATTTTTTCGCATATGGGGCGGTATGAGGGCTCATTTTTTGCACCGTGATCTGAAGATTTTAGAGGTACCATATTTGTATTGATCGGACTTTTTGATCGCTTTTTATTCATTTTTTCATGATATAAAAAGCGAGCAAAAATAAGTTATTTTGGACTTTGGAATTTTTTTACGCGTACGCCATTGACCGTATGGTTTAATTAATGCCATATTTTTATAGTTCGGACATTTACGCACGCGGCGATACCACATATGTTTATATTTATGTGGTGTCCCGGTACCGAATCCTATCCGGTACCTTTGTTTATGGTTCCCAATAGCCTTATTGTTGACAAAAAGAATAAAATGTGTGAGATAATAAAAATGTCTAGTCAGCTTGACGCTAAAGGTATATAGAGCTGTACTAATGTCTATAAAAATATGCCTCATAAAAATGTGTAGAGAGCTAAGAAAATTTCTTAGGAGCTAGCCACTACATGTCAGATAGCTGCCTAATTGTCTAGTAAGTTTTAAAATGTAAAGTAAGTTTAACAAAAGGTTTAAGGAGCTCGAAACTAAAGGTTAGATAGCTTCATAAATGTCTAGATAGCATAAATGTCTAGATAGCATAAATGTCTAGTACCGATGTCTAGATAGATTTTTATTGTCTAGTTCAGATACTAGTGAGAGTATCAGGGAATGTAAATGTGTTCAGAGTTTACTTAGGATGTATAGCAAATTTATAGATCATCCTGTTCTAGTCCTAGTCCCTCTGTCTTAGGGGACAGGCGTCGAGGTCGACTTATCTTAAGTAAGGGGGTTTGTGGTGTCCCGGTACCGCATCCTATACGGTACCTGTTTATAGGTCCCCATAGCCAGAGTCCCTAGGACGTCGGGGTCCTTTTGTATAGTCCACCCCTAGTCACCTCTCACCCCTATAGTCATTGCTCTAATCATATGCTCCTTATTTGTGGAAGTCTAACTGTATAAAATGTATATAAATAGTTAATTACCTGTGAGAAGCGTAGCAGGACCTGCTGGTCACGTGGTCAGGTAAACTCTATGGTATTTCTGCTTGAGGACCTTTGGAGGCCCTTGTGATGTAATGCACTCATTTCCTTTGTGACAGTGAGTGATAGATGGCTGGACCAATCAAAACGGCCCCGCCCCTGCCCATATAAGGGTGCAGCGGCCATTAACCTCTCTCTTGGTTCCTGGCTGTTGACGAGAAAGGATCTGCGCTGCTGTCATCAGTGGGTCTAGGCCTTAGCTTTGCGGCGACGGCTGTTCTATTCCAAATTGTGAGTGTATCAATCCCTAAACACTCTGCAAGACCATCGGACCTTATCTATCCCCTATATCTTCGCAATATACCCTGAATTCAGAGACTATTATCTAAAGTCAGGGTCCACCACATCTGTCAGTCATTGAAGTATATAGAGACTGTTTGATTGAGACTGTTACTACTCTGTGGATGTACTGCAAGCCGTTGAGTAAAGTTTATGCAAGTTCAAATTCAACTACCTTGTGGACCTTCAGTCTTTAATCTGATGCACCTATCGTTACTGGGAAGGGCAGCGATAGGCCGGAGAGTCATGTCAGCATACTAGCCCTCAGCCTGGCGTCACGAACCATAGGGTTAACATTAACCCCTGATATACCAAAGTAAATCTCTGACTGTACTACCCCTACCCCTGAGGCCTACCATAAAGCCTTTTTGGCGTTGCACGAACAGGATACGGGTGTGTGCCTACTACAGTCGCCACTAGTGAAAGTGTACTCCCTCCCAGAAAAGGAACTTTATTTATGTACTGTGATCTATACTCCGGAGTAAGGGGTTGCGCGCACGGTGCTGTGTGGAGGAAGTGCGCAGGTAAAGTAAGGGGGGGGGGGGGCGAACAGCACAGCAGAGTTACAAGCTGTGAAAAGAAGAACTGAAGTTAGCACGGGGCCCTCCTGCGCACGTGAGCTAGAGACCCCGCCCAATGAAGCTCTCGGTGCCACGGCGGCCATTTTGTTGGAGTCTAGTGCCGAAAACCAACAAAGAGAGGCAGATCAGCAAGGAAAAAGGCGCAGAGTGCGACAGCAAGTTAGAAGCTGTAAAGAGCCGGAACAGGGCCGGACTCTGAGACACCAGATTGTTGAACTGAAATCTTATATAGAATCACTCCAGTTGCCGATCAACGCCCTCAAATTTCAATTAAAAGCTGTTGAGTTTCAAGTCACCGCTCTCAAATTTGAAATCTACAGTCTTAAGTTCCGGATTAAAGAACAGCTGCGTATCTCCTCGGGACTTAAAGGACAACTATAGTGGTCAAAAATCCCTGCCCAAATGTTCCCCAAACAAAAGTTATACAATTCAGTCAATTAGTTCTATTTACCTATATGCAGCCGTTTCTGAGATATTAGAGTTGCCAGCATAGCCCAGTAGTCCTGCGTCCGTCCCCTATTCATTACATTGCAGCCGCCATCTTGGGGACGGAGATCTCTTCCTCCCAGCAGTGTTTGTGCTCCCCCTAGCCTCTGTCAGCTCCTCCCTGCTTATGCATATGCATGAGCGGGTGCTTTCTGAGGCAGCCATAGGCTCATCCTCAGAAACGCCCCTATCTGTAAGATTCAAGCAGGGGGAGAATGAGGACGTCCACAGCTCCTCCCCCCTCCCCTGCTCTGTCTACATAGGACCTCACTTATCACCGGGAGGATTCAAGTTTTCATGGGGGAAACACAGAGCAAACCACAGAGCAGGGAGGGGAGGACGTGTGTGTGAAGGAGACATATTACACTGCACGGGCTGGTGGTGTATACAGAGAATAAATATCATACTGGAGATGATTCTGTGTGTGAGAGGGGGACTACTGAATGACACATGCTGGGAGTTGTAGTCCCTGTTATGTGTATGTGTGTATGCCAGTGTTTCCCAACCAGGGAATGCTGGGAGTAGTAGTTTTGCAACATCTGGAGGCACCCTGGTTGGGAAACACTGGTGTATGAACTACAACTCCCAGGAGACTACAGAGATACAATAGAGGTGTTGGTGAACTACAACCCCCAGGAAACTACAGAGATAAAATAGAGGTGTTGGTGAACTACAACTCCCAGGAGACTACTGAGATACAATAGAGGTGTTGATGAACTACAACTCCCAGGAGACTACAGAGATACAATAGAGGTGTTGGTGAACTACAACCCCCAGGAAACTACAGAGATAAATTAGAGGTGTTGGTGAACTACAACTCCCAGGAGACTACAGAGATACAATAGAGGTGTTGGTGAACTACAACTCCCAGGAGACTACAGAGATACAATAGAGGTGTTGATGAACTACAACTCCCAGGAGACTACAGAGATACAATATAGGTGTTGGTGAACTACAACTCCCAGGAGACTACTGAGATACAATAGAGGTGTTGGTGAACTACAACCCCCCAGGAAACTACAGCGATACAGTAGAGGTGTTGGTGAACTACAAATCCCAGGAGACTACTGAGATACAATAGAGGTGTTGGTGAACTACAACTCCCAGGAGACTCCTGATACAATAGAGGTGTTGGTGAACTACAACACCCAGGAGACTACTGAGATACAATAGAGGTGTTGGTGAACTACAAATCCCAGGTGACTACTGAGATACAATAGAGGTGTTGGTGAACTACAACTCCCAGGAGACTACAGAGATACAATATAGGTGTTGGTGAACTACAACTCCCAGGAGACTCCTGATACAATAGAGGTGTTGGTGAACTACAACACCCAGGAGACTACAGAGATACAATAGAGGTGTTGGTGAACTACAACCCCCAGGAGACTACAGAGATACAATAGATGTGTTGGTGAACTACAAATCCCAGGAGACTTCTGAGATACAATATAGGTGTTGGTGAACTACAACCCCCAGGAGACTACTGATACAATAGAGGTGTTGGTGAACTACAACTCCCAGGAGACTACTGAGATACAATAGAGGTGTTGGTGAACTACAACACCCAGGAGACTACTTGTGTGATTGAGTGTATACAGGAGAGCCGAGTGTGATTGTGTGTATACAGCAGAGCCGAGTGTGTGATTGTGTGTATACAGAAGAGCCTCTGCTCTGCTGTATACACTTGATTACACACTCAGCTCTGCTGTATACACACGAGCACACACTCGGCTCTGCTGTATACACACAATCACACTCGGCTCTCCTGTATACACTCGATCACACACTCAGCTCTGCTGTATACACACGATCACACTCTCGGCCCTGCTGTATGCACACAATCACACACTCGGCTCTGCTGTATACATATGATCACACACTCGGCTCTGCTTTATACACTCGATCACACACTGAGCTCTGCTGTATACATATGATCACACACTCGACTCTGCTGTAAACACTTGATCACACACCCAGCTCTGCTGTATACACTGGATCACACATGCTGAGATTTGTAGTCTTGCAACAGCTGGAGGCACCGCTGCAAATCCAAGCATGCATGAACAGCAGAAAGCTGACAGGGCTTGCTGGGATGTGTAGTCTTGCAACAGCTGGAGTCACCTCTGCAACTCCAAGCATGCGCATACAGCAGAAAGCTGTCAAGGCATGCTAGAATGTGTAGTCTTGCAACAGCTGGAGTCACCTCTGCAACTCCAAGCATGCAAATACAGCAGAAAGCTGTCAGGGCATGCTGTGATGTGTAGTCTTGCAACAGCTGGAGGCACCACTGCAACTCCAAGCATGCACGAACAGCAGAAAGCTGTCAGGGCATGCTGGGATGTGTAGTCTTGCAACAGCTGGAGGCACCACTGGAACTCCAAGCATGCAGACAGGGCATGCTGGAATTTGTAGTCTTGCAGCAGCTGGAGGCACCACTGGAATTCCCAACATGCTCGAACAGCATAAAAAATAACTGGGCATGCTTGGAGTTGTAGTTGTGAAAAAGATGGAGGGACCCCTATCAGGACAGTTTTATAGACAAACAATTATGTTGTTTTTTTACCATTTTTACTTTCACTATCCACTCTCCAGTGCTGACACTGCTGATTCTAGCTATGCAGACTGTCTGTCTACAGTGAGCATGGAGGCAGCCTGCTTCATCACTGGACAGGAGCCAGCATGGGGAGGGGGAGATGAGCAGAAAGGGAGGGTGTATGCATAGGGGAGGGAGATGTGGGCGTTACAATATAATAATTAGCTCGGGTAGATAGAACAGGGGGAGGGCAGCAGCTTACAGGAAGTAAGCACAAGGCATGATGGGAGATGTAGTTTTACTTTCACTTCTCCTCAGTAATTCGTGTGCTGATAACGGGAGAACGTCTGGGCCAATTTTGACAGGGGAGACATCGTTGGAAAGGTCTTTCAAAGACCTATTAACCCCTTAAGGACCCAGCCCAAATATACCTTAAGGACCCGGCCATTTTTTGAACATCTGACCACTGTCACTTTAAGCATTAATAACTCTGGGATGCTTTTACCTTTCATTCTGATTCCGAGATTGTTTTTTCATGACATATTCTACTTTATGTTAGTGGTAAAATTTTGTCGATACTTGCATCATTTCTTGGTGAAAAATTCCAAAATTTGATGAAAAAATTGAAAATTTTGCATTTTTTTTACTTTGAAGCTCACTGCTTGTAAGGAAAATGGATATTCCAAATAAATTATACATTGGTTCACATATACAATATGTCTACTTTATGTTTGCATCATAAAATTGACGTGTTTTTACTTTTGGAAGACATCAGAGGGCTTCAAAGTTCAGCAGCAATTTTCCAATTTTTCACAAAATTTTCAAAATCAGAATTTTTCAGGGACCAGTTCAGTTTTGAAGTGGATTTGAAGGGCCTTCATATTAGAAATACCCCACAAATGACCCCATTATAAAAACTGCACCCCTCAAAGTATTCAAAATGACATTCAGCAAGTGTGTTAACCCTTTAGGTGTTTCACAGGAATAGCAGCAAAGTGAAGGAGAAAATTCAAAATCTTCATTTTTTACACTCGCATGTTCTTGTAGACCCAGTTTTTGAATTTTTACAAGGGGTAATAGATGAAAAATCCCCCCAATATTTGTAACCCAATTTCTCTCGAGTAAGGAAATACCTCATATGTGTATGTCAAGTGTTCGGCGGGTGCACTAGAGGGCTCAGAAGGGAAGGAGCGACAATAGGATTTTGGAGAGGGAATTTTGCTGAAATGGTTTTTGGGGGGCATGTCACATTTAGGAAGCCCCTATGGTGCCAGAACAGCAGAAAACCCCAACATGGCATACCATTTTGGAAACTAGACCCCTCAAGGCACGTAACAAGGGGTCCAGTGAGCCTTAACATCCCACAGGTGTTTGACGACTTTTCGTTAAAGTCGGATGTGTAAATGAAAAAAAAAAATTTTTTCACTAAAGTGCAGTTTTCCCCCCAAATTTACCATTTTTACAAAGGGTAATGGGAGAAAATGCCCCCCCAAATTTGCAACCCCATCTCTTCTGAGTATGGAAATACCCCATGTTAGGATGTAAAATGCTTTGCGGGCAAACTACAATGCTCAGAAGAGAAGGAGTCACATTTGGCTTTTTGAAAGCAACTTTTGCTGAAATGTTTTTTTGGGGGCATGTCGCATTTAGGAAGCCCCTGTGGTGCCAGAACAGCAAAAAATACCCACATGGCATACTATTTTGGAAACTACACCCCTCAAGGAACGTAACAAGGGGTCCGGTGAGCCTTAACACTCCACAGGTGTTTGACGACTTTTCGTTAAATTTGGATGTGTAAATGAAAAATTTTTTTTTTTTACTAAAATGCATAAAGGGGTAATAGGAGAAAATGACCCCCAAAATGTGTAACCCCATTTCTTCTGAGTATGGAAATACCCCATGTTAGGAGGACGTAAAATGCTCTGCTGGCGAACTACAATGCTCAGAAGAGGAGGAGCGCCATTGAGCTTTTGGAAAGAGAATTAGTTTGGAATGGTAGTCAGGGGCCATATGTGTTTACAAAGCCCCCCGTGGTGCCAGAACAGTGGAACCCCCCACATGTGACCCCATTTTGGAAACTACACCCCTCACAGAATTTAATAAGGGGTGCAGTGAGTATTTACACCCCACAGAACTTTGGAACAGTGGGCTGTGCAAATGAAAAAGTTTATTTTTCATTTTTACGGACCACTGTTCCAAAAATCTGTCAGACATCTGTGGGGGTGTAGTTTCCAAAATGGGGTCACATGTGTCGGGGGTCCATTGTTCTGGCACTATGGGGGCTTTGTAAACACATGTGGCCTTCAATGCCGGACAAATTTTCTCTACAAAATCCCAATGGCGCTCCTTCTCTTCTGAGCATTGTAGTTTGCCCACAGAGCACTTTAAATTCACATATGGGGTATGTTCTTACTCAGAAGAGATGGGTTTACAAATTTGGGGGGCTTTTTTCCTATTTCCCGATGTGAAAATGAAAAATTTAGGGTAACACCAGCATTTTAATGAAAAAATATAATTTTTTTCATTTTCCCATCCAACTTTAATGGAAATTCGTCAAACACCTGTGGGGTGTTCAGGCTCACTATACCCCTTGTCACGTTCGGTGAGGGGTGTAGTTTCCAAAATGGGGTCACATGTGGGTATTATTTTTTTTTGCGTTTGTCAGAACCGCTGTAAAATCAGCCACCCCTGTGCAAATCACCAATTTAGGCCTCAAATGTACATGGTGCACTCTCACTCCTGAGCCTTGTTGTGTGCCCGCAGAGCATTTTACGCCCACATCTGGGGTATTTCTGTACTCAGGAGAAATTGCTTTACAAATTTTGGGGGTCTTTTTTTCCTTTTACCGCTTGTGGAAATAAAAAGTATGGGGCAACACCAGCCTGTTAGTGTAAAAAAATAAAAAAAATTTACACTAACAGGCTGGTGTAGCCCCCAACTTTTCCTTTTCACAAGCGGTAAAAGGAAAAAAAGCCCCCCAAAATTTGTAGTGTAATTTCTCCCGAGTACGGAGATACCCCATATGTGGCCCTAAACTGTTTCCTTGAAATACGACAGGGCTCCGAAGTAAGAGAGCACCATGCGCATTTGAGGACTAAACAAGAATTGCATAGGGGTGGACATAGGGGTATTCTACGCCAGTGATTCCCAAACAGGGTGCCTCCAGCTGTTGCTAAACTCCCAGCATGCCTGGACAGTCAGTGGCTGTCCAGAAATGCTGGGAGTTGTTGTTTTGCAACAGCTGGAGGCTCCGTTTTGGAAACCCTGCCGTACAAGACGTTTTAAATTGTTTATTGGAGGGGGGACAGTGTAAGGGGTGTATATGTAGTTTTTACCCTTTATTAGGTGTTAGTGTAGTGTAGTGTTTTTAGGGTACATTCACACTGGCGGGTTACGGTGAATTTCCCGCTAGGAGTTTGCACTGCAGCTAAAAATTTGCCGCAGCACAAACTTGAAGCAGGAAATTTACTGTAAACCCGCCTATGTGAATGTACCCTGTACGTTCACATGGGGGGGGCAAACCTCCAGCTGTTTCAAAACTACAACTCCCAGCATGTACTGACAGACCGTGCATGCTGGGAGTTGTAGTTTTGCAACAGCTGGAGGCACACTGGTTGGAAAACCTTCAGTTAGGTTCTGTTACCTAACTCAATATTTTCCAACCAGTGTGCCTCCAGCTGTTGCAAAACTACAACTCCCAGCATGTACTAATCACCGGAGGGCATGCTGGGAGATGTAGTTATGCAATAGCTGGAGGTACCCAACTACAACTCCCAGCATGCCGAGACAGCTGTTTGCTTTCTGGGCATGCTGGGAATTGCAGTTTTGCAACATCTGGAGAGCTACAGTTTTTAGACCACTGCACAGTGATCTCCAAACTGTGGACCTCCAGATGTTGCAAAACTACAACTCCCAGCATGTCCAGACAACAAACAGCTATGTGGGCATGCTAGGAGTTGTAGTTTTGCAACATCTGGAGGGATATAGTTTAGAGACCACTGTATAGTGGTCTCAAACTGCAGCCCTCCAGCTGTTGCAAAACTACATATTCCAGCATGCCCAAACAGCTGTCTGGGCATGCTGGGAGATGTAGTTTTGCAACATCTGGAGGGCTACAGTTAGAGACCACGGTCTCAGACTGTAGCCCTTCAGATCTACTTACCGGCTTCCGTAGGATCCCGGGAGCCGTCCTCTTCTGACGCACGTCACGCTGCCGATCCCCGTCGCCGCAGCCTCCGGACGGGTAAGTGGACGTCGGCGCCCGGTCCCCTTCGGTTCCCCGTTCTGCCCCGCCTATTGAGGGAGGGCAGGACGGGGAAAACGAACGTTAACCCCCCCGCCCCCGGTCTGCTATTGGTCGTCGCCTCTGACGATCAATAGCAGACCAATAGCAGGGATAGGAGGGGTGGCAACCCTGCCACCTCACTCCTATGCCTACAGGGGGATCTTGGGTGTCTTAGACAACCGCGATCCCCCTTCTATTCCGGGTCACCGGGTCACAATAGACCCGTATGACCCGGTATCGGCACAAATCGTGAAAAAGTGTGAATTCACTTGCGATTTGCGCCGATCGCCGATGTGGGGGGGGTCTGATGACCCCCCTGGGCATTTGCACGGGGTGCCTGCTGATTAATATCAGCAGTCACCCCGGCCCGGTCCCCGCCCGGCGCGCGGCGGGGACCGAAATTCCCACGGGCGTATGGATACGCCCTGGGTCCTTAAGTACCAGGACGTCAAGGCGTATCCATACGCCCTAGGTCCTTAAGTGGTTAAAGGAGGTATAAAAAAGTTTTTTTGCCCAGCACTGCAGATGTCCTTTAAGAATTCAAGATCTATTTAAAGGGCCAGCGTACCAAACACAAAAATGTCAGAACCTGCAGCACTACAGTCCCCATCTGAACAACAAGGGAGCGATGCTCCAGTGGCCCCATCAATGGGGTCTCCACCCCAAATCAGAAGGGTGTTGCCGCCTTCACCAATACCGTCTACCTCACAAAGACATGCTCTACCTGCGATTCCAGCAAGACCTCCATCACCGGTAGAGCAGGACCCAGCCAGTCCACCTCCAGTCTTTCCCCATGTGTTGGGAGCCCCTGTTGCTGCACCTGTCTTCTTGGGGAATCCTGTGCTTCCCACCTATAGTGGTGACCCTTTTACGTTGAGAGACTTTAAAGAAAAGTTTTACAGCCTATTTGGATTTTATGCATTACCCCCGCACCAACAGATACAACTGCTTCTGGGACAGCTCCGCCTTGGAAGAACTTCGCATCTGGCCGGCGGCTGATAAAGCCACAGTGGGACAGATTTTTGAGGGACTTTCTCAAGTGTTTGAATCTCATTCTCCCTCAGAGGTATGCCTCAGACTAGATGAACGACGTCAGAAGCCGGGTGAAACTCTCAGAGCATATGCAGTAGCTTTACAGAGCGCATTAGAGGCGGTACAGAAGTGTGACGGCATCACGCCCGATCAGGGCAACCAGGTACTGATGGACCGTTTTATAGAAGGGGCACTGAACAAATGGGACAAGTCCCAACTAAGGATGCTGGCCGTGCAAAATCCCGACATGGCTTTCCCAGCCTTTAAGAGACTAGCAGTTAAAGTGATAGAATCAGGACCTCAGACAGAGGAGGCTAGTGTTCCCGTTACAGAATTTCCGGGGCCCTCGCCCCAGCCATCTGTCCCTTCTCAGCCTACCCTGCCAACAGCTTCTTCTAGCCCTTGGACAGCTGACCTACAAGACATCAAACAGGACATTGAGCAGTTACCCAAGGCCTTTAAAGAAATGGCTGTGCGGCCGAGTCCTTCCAGATCTGCCATGCCACCACCTAAGAAAGCTGACCCCCGCCCTGCTGAACCACCTAATACACCTCCCGTGAGACCGCCCAGGAGTCAGAGACCTGTCTGCAGTCATTGTAACAAGAATGGACACTGGAGGAGCCAATGTTGGGCTTTAAAAGGGTGTCCCCTGGGGTCGAGGACCGCACCCCAGGAGTAGCAGCTGAAGGTCCAGAATCAACCAATGACAAGAAGGGACTGTCTATGTATGTAGCTTCTTGTCCTTATGTTCAGGTGATAGTTGAAGGTACCCGGTTACAAGCTCTGATAGATACGGGGTCTCAGGGGACCACTATTCCGCAGGGGGTTTTCTATAAGTATTGGGGCCCAGAAAGGTTGTGTGAACCCCAGGAAGCAGAGTTTAGAGTAATTGCAGGGAACGGGAAACCAGTACCCAGGCATGGCTACTGGGAGCCCACAGTGCAAGTGGGAAAGCATGTCCTAGAAAGGCAGGGTGTGGTTGTCACCAATGTTAGGGATGAGGGAGCAGCTGATTTCATCTTGGGTATGAATATTATGAGGCACTGTTTTGATGATATTGTCTGTGCATTGCATGCATCTCTCCCTCACTTGTCACCCCCAGGCCGGCGAGCTGCCCAGCACCACCTCAAAACCCTTCAAGCAGAGCAGAAGTTCGTGAATCATCAAGGAGAAATTTGTTGAGTAAGGATTCAAGATATACGAGCCGTTAGTCTACAGCCACAAGCGGAAACAGTTATTTGGTGTCGAGCCCGACCCGGGGTGAAGAATCAAGATTATCAGGTACTCTTGGAACCTGTCCTCTTGGAAGATTGCCCCTTGGTGCGAGCTGCTAGAAGTCTGGTCACAGTACGTAATGGGAAAGTTCCGGTGAGACTTATTAATCTCTATCAAGTTGCCGTCCGATTACCCAAGTATACCCCGGTGGCTACCCTGCATCATTTAGAAGTCAGAGATGTGGTCTCGAAGTCACAAGTGGCTCAACGAGGGCCTGCCCAAAACCCAGCAGAACCATGGTGGAGCCAGCTACAAATAGGAGGCGAAGATACCCCCAAGGAACAGGTGGAAGGAGTCATCCAAGTAGCTAAGAAATATCAGGAAGCCTTCAGCAAGTTTCCCACAGACTTTGGCAGAACCACCATGATCAAACATAGGATCCTCACCGGGGATAGCCCACCCATTAAGGAGAGGCATCGCCCTGTGGCTCCGGGGATGTATCAGACCATTAAGAAGATGCTCGTGGAGATGAAAGAGGCCGATGTCATCCAAGAAAGCCAGAGTCCTCGGGCTGCACCTTTGGTCCTGGTGAAGAAAAAAGATGGGACTATCTGCTTTTGTGTAGATTACCGGAAGCTGAACGGCATAACTCATAAGGATGCTTATCCTCTTCCTTGTATTGAAGAATCATTGACTGCATTGGGGTCTGCCGCCTACTTTTCCACACTGGATCTGACGAGCGGTTACTGGCAGGTGCCAATGGCGGAAGAAGATAGAGAGAAGACCGCATTTGTGACCCCTATGGGACTCTTCGAGTTCAAAAGTATTCCCTTTGGGCTGTGCAACGCACCGGCCACTTTCCAACACTTGATGGAAAGATGTTTGGGACATCTTAACTTCCAGAGTGTTCAGTTGTATTTAGATGACGTCATTGTCTATTCCAGGACCTATCAGGAGCACCTGGATCACCTGAAAGAAGTTTTCCAAGTCCTTATTGTTACGCCGAGCGCTCCGGGTCCCCGCTCCTCCCCGGAGCGCTCGCTACACTTCCCTCACTGCAGCGCCCCGGTCGGTTCCACGGACCCGGGGCGCTGCGTTACCACCTCCGGCCGGGATGCGATTCGCGATGCGGGTAGCGCCCGCTCGCGATGCGCACCCCGGCTCCCGTACCTTACTCGCTCCCCGTCAGTTCTGTCCCGGCGCGCGCGGCCCCGCTCCCTAGGGCGCGCGCGCGCCGGGTCTTTGCGATTTAAAGGGCCACTGCACCGCTGATTGGTGCAGTGGTTCCAATTAGTGTTTACACCTGTGCACTTCCCTATATCACCTCACTTCCCCTTCACTCCCTCGCCGGATCTTGTTGCCCTAGTGCCAGTGAAAGCGTTCCTTGTGTGTTCCTTGCCTGTGATTCCAGACCTTCTGCCGTTGCCCCTGACTACGATCCTTGCTGCCTGCCCCGACCTTCTGCTACGTCCGACCTTGCTTCTGTCTACTCCCTTGTACCGCGCCTATCTTCAGCAGCCAGAGAGGTTGAGCCGTTGCTAGGGGATACGACCTGGTCACTACCGCCGCAGCAAGACCATCCCGCTTTGCGGCGGGCTCTGGTGAAAACCAGTAGTGACTTAGAACCGATCCTCTAGCACGGTCCACGCCAATCCCTCTCTGGCACAGAGGATCCACTACCTGCCAGCCGGCATCGTGACAGTAGATCCGGCCATGGATCCCGCTGAAGTTCCTCTGCCAGTTGTCGCTGACCTCACCACGGTGGTCGCCCAGCAGTCACAACAGATTGCGCAACAAGGCCAACAGCTGTCTCAACTGACTGTTATGCTACAACAGTTACTACCACAGCTCCAGCAATCATCTCCTCCGCCAGCTCCTGTACCTCCTCCGCAGCGAGTGGCCGCTTCTGGAATACGACTATCCTTGCCGGATAAATTTGATGGGGACTCTAAGTTTTGCCGTGGCTTTCTTTCCCAATGTTCATTACACTTGGAGATGATGTCGGACCAGTTCCCCACTGAAAGGTCTAAGGTGGCTTTCGTAGTCAGCCTGCTGTCTGGAAAAGCCCTGGCTTGGGCCACACCGCTCTGGGACCGCAATGACCCCGTCACTGCCTCTGTACACTCCTTCTTCTCGGAAATTCGAAGTGTCTTTGAGGAACCTGCCCGAGCCTCTTCTGCTGAGACTGCCCTGTTGAACCTGGTCCAGGGTAATTCTTCCGTTGGCGAGTATGCCGTACAGTTCCGTACCCTTGCTTCAGAATTATCCTGGAATAATGAGGCACTCTGCGCGACCTTTAAAAAAGGCCTATCCAGCAACATTAAAGATGTTCTGGCCGCACGAGAAATCCCTGCTAACCTACATGAACTCATCCATCTTGCCACTCGCATTGACATGCGTTTTTCCGAACGGCGTCAGGAGCTCCGCCAGGATATGGACTCTGTTCGCACGAGGCGTTTCTTCTCCCCGGCTCCTCTCTCCTCTGGTCCCCTGCAATCTGTTCCTGTGCCTCCCGCCGTGGAGGCTATGCAGGTCGACCGGTCTCGCCTGACACCCCAAGAGAGGACACGACGCCGCATGGAGAATCTCTGCCTGTACTGTGCTAGTACCGAACACTTCCTGAAGGATTGTCCTATCCGTCCTCCCCGCCTGGAAAGACGTCCGCTGACTCCGCACAAAGGTGAGACAGTCCTTGATGTCTACTCTGCTTCTCCACGTCTTACTGTGCCTGTGCGGATGTCTGCCTCTGCCTTCTCCTTCTCTGCTGTGGCCTTCTTGGACTCTGGATCTGCAGGAAATTTCATCTTAGCCTCTCTCGTCAACAGGTTCAACATCCCGGTGACCAGTCTCGCCAGACCCCTCTACATCAATTGTGTAAACAATGAAAGATTGGACTGTACTATACGTTTCCGCACGGAGCCCCTTCTAATGTGCATCGGATCTCATCACGAGAGGATTGAACTGTTGGTCCTCCCCAATTGCACTTCTGAAATCCTTCTTGGACTTCCCTGGCTTCAACTCCATTCCCCAATCCTGGATTGGTCCACTGGGGAGATCAAGAGTTGGGGGCCCTCTTGTTCCAAGGACTGCTTAAAACCGGTTCCCAGTAAACCTTGCCGTGTCCCTGTGCTTCCTCATGTAACCGGTCTCCCTAAGGCCTATATGGACTTTGCGGACGTTTTTTGCAAAAAACAAGCTGAGACTCTACCTCCTCACAGGCCTTATGATTGTCCCATTGACCTCCTCCCGGGCACTACTCCACCCCGGGGCAGAATCTATCCTCTGTCCGTCCCAGAGACTCTTGCCATGTCTGAATACGTCCAAGAAAATTTAAAAAAGGGCTTTATCCGTAAATCCTCCTCTCCTGCCGGAGCCGGATTTTTCTTTGTGTCCAAAAAAGATGGCTCTCTACGTCCTTGCATTGACTACCGCGGTCTTAATAAAATCACGGTTAAGAACCGCTACCCCCTACCCCTCATCTCTGAACTCTTTGATCGTCTCCAAGGTGCCCATATTTTTACCAAACTGGACTTAAGAGGTGCTTATAATCTCATCCGCATCAGAGAGGGGGATGAATGGAAAACGGCATTTAACACCAGAGATGGACACTTTGAGTATCTGGTCATGCCCTTTGGTCTATGCAACGCCCCTGCCGTCTTCCAAGACTTTGTTAATGAAATTTTTCGTGATCTACTATACTCCTGTGTTGTTGTATATCTGGACGATATCCTGATTTTTTCTGCCAATCTTGAAGAACACCGCCAGCATGTCCGTATGGTTCTTCAGAGACTTCGTGATAATCAACTCTATGCCAAAATAGAGAAATGTCTGTTTGAATGCCAATCTCTTCCTTTTCTAGGATACTTGGTCTCTGGCCAGGGACTACAAATGGACCCAGATAAACTCTCTGCCGTCTTAGATTGGCCACGCCCCTCCGGACTCCGTGCCATCCAACGTTTTTTGGGGTTCGCCAATTATTACAGGCAATTTATTCCACATTTTTCTACCATTGTGGCTCCTATTGTGGCTTTAACAAAAAAAAATGCCGATCCCAAGTCTTGGCCTCCTCAAGCGGAAGACGCCTTTAAACGACTCAAGTCTGCCTTTTCTTCGGCTCCCGTGCTCTCCAGACCTGACCCATCTAAACCCTTCCTATTGGAGGTTGATGCCTCCTCAGTGGGAGCTGGAGCTGTCCTTCTACAAAAAAACTCTTCCGGGCATGCTGTTACTTGTGGTTTTTTTTCCAGGACCTTCTCTCCGGCGGAGAGGAACTACTCCATCGGGGATCGAGAGCTTCTAGCCATTAAATTAGCACTTGAGGAATGGAGGCATCTGCTGGAGGGATCAAGATTTCCAGTTATTATTTACACCGATCACAAGAACCTCTCCTACCTCCAGTCTGCCCAACGGCTGAATCCTCGTCAGGCCAGGTGGTCTCTGTTCTTTGCCCGATTTAATTTTGAAATTCACTTTCGGCCTGCTGATAAAAACATTAGGGCCGATGCTCTCTCTCGTTCCTCAGATGCCTCTGAAATTGAACTCTCTCCTCAACACATCATTCCTCCTGACTGCCTGATTTCCACTTCTCCAGCCTCCATCAGGCAAACTCCTCCAGGAAAGACCTTTGTTTCTCCACGCCAACGCCTTGGGATCCTCAAATGGGGTCACTCCTCCCATCTCGCAGGTCATGCGGGCATCAAGAAATCTGTGCAACTCATCTCTCGCTTCTATTGGTGGCCGACTCTAGAGACTGATGTGGTGGACTTTGTGCGAGCCTGCACTATCTGTGCCCGGGATAAGACTCCTCGCCAGAAGCCCGCTGGTTTTCTTCATCCTCTACCTGTCCCCGAACAACCTTGGTCTCTGATTGGTATGGATTTTATTACTGACTTACCCCCATCCCATGGCAACACTGTTATTTGGGTGGTCGTTGATCGATTCTCCAAAATGGCACATTTCATCCCTCTTCCTGGTCTTCCTTCAGCGCCTCAGTTGGCTAAACAATTTTTTGTACACATTTTTCGTCTTCACGGGTTGCCTACACAGATCGTCTCGGATAGAGGCGTCCAATTTGTGTCTAAATTCTGGAGGGCTCTCTGTAAACAACTCAAGATTAAATTAAATTTTTCTTCTGCATACCATCCTCAATCCAATGGACAAGTAGAGAGAATTAACCAGATCTTGGGTGACTATTTACGACATTTTGTTTCCTCCCGCCAGGATGACTGGGCAGATCTTCTACCTTGGGCCGAATTCTCGTATAATTTCAGAATCTCTGAATCTTCCTCCAAATCTCCGTTTTTCGTGGTGTACGGCCGTCACCCTCTTCCCCCCCTCCCTACCCCCTTGCCCTCTGGTCTGCCCGCTGTGGATGAAATTTCTCGTGATCTTTCCACCATATGGAAAGAGACCCAAAATTCTCTCTTACAGGCTTCTTCTCGCATGAAGAGATTCGCAGATAAGAAAAGAAGAGCTCCTCCCATTTTTTCCCCTGGAGACAAGGTATGGCTCTCCGCTAAATATGTCCGTTTCCGTGTCCCGAGCTATAAGTTGGGACCACGCTATCTTGGTCCTTTTAAAGTTTTGTGTCAAATTAATCCTGTCTCTTACAAACTTCTTCTTCCTCCTTCTCTTCGTATCCCTAATGCCTTTCACGTCTCTCTTCTTAAACCTCTCATCCTCAACCGTTTTTCTCCTAAATCTGTTCCTCCCACTCCTGTTTCCGGCTCCTCGGACATCTTCTCTGTCAAAGAGATTTTGGCCTCTAAAAAGGTCAGGGGAAGAACTTTTTTTTTAGTGGATTGGGAGGGTTGTGGTCCAGAAGAGAGGTCCTGGGAACCTGAGGACAATATCCTGGACAAAAGTCTGATCCTCAGGTTCTCAGGCCCCAAGAAGAGGGGGAGACCCAAGGGGGGGGGTACTGTTACGCCGAGCGCTCCGGGTCCCCGCTCCTCCCCGGAGCGCTCGCTACACTTCCCTCACTGCAGCGCCCCGGTCGGTTCCACGGACCCGGGGCGCTGCGTTACCACCTCCGGCCGGGATGCGATTCGCGATGCGGGTAGCGCCCGCTCGCGATGCGCACCCCGGCTCCCGTACCTTACTCGCTCCCCGTCAGTTCTGTCCCGGCGCGCGCGGCCCCGCTCCCTAGGGCGCGCGCGCGCCGGGTCTTTGCGATTTAAAGGGCCACTGCACCGCTGATTGGTGCAGTGGTTCCAATTAGTGTTTACACCTGTGCACTTCCCTATATCACCTCACTTCCCCTTCACTCCCTCGCCGGATCTTGTTGCCCTAGTGCCAGTGAAAGCGTTCCTTGTGTGTTCCTTGCCTGTGATTCCAGACCTTCTGCCGTTGCCCCTGACTACGATCCTTGCTGCCTGCCCCGACCTTCTGCTACGTCCGACCTTGCTTCTGTCTACTCCCTTGTACCGCGCCTATCTTCAGCAGCCAGAGAGGTTGAGCCGTTGCTAGGGGATACGACCTGGTCACTACCGCCGCAGCAAGACCATCCCGCTTTGCGGCGGGCTCTGGTGAAAACCAGTAGTGACTTAGAACCGATCCTCTAGCACGGTCCACGCCAATCCCTCTCTGGCACAGAGGATCCACTACCTGCCAGCCGGCATCGTGACACTTATCCAACACGGACTCAAGGTTAAACCTTCCAAATATGACTTTAAACCATAAAATGTATATCATAATAATATAAAATATAAGTATGTGGATACAAATGGAAGGATAAGGAAGTGAAAATAAATAAATGGATAATGTGAGGGCAGGGAGTGGAACTGGAATAAAAACAAGATGAAATGCAGGATACAAAAATACACCATAAAAATAAATATCACATAAAAATGAATTATTTCTTGGATGAGGCTCGACCCCAGGAGACGTCGCCGAGTCCATATGCGACCAGTCGGCGACGGGTCGTGAGGAGGAACCCAATCTCAAGTATTACAAGAATCCGAAAATCTCCAGCTCAGCATTGAGTCCCTTAGGGATCAATGTGTCGAGCTCAAAGATCTTGCGGGATTCGGCCTTCGACATACGCGTGATGAAATCTCCGCCTCTCCAACAATTTTTTACTTTTAAGAGCGCTGTAAAGAAAAACTGGGAGGGATCCTGAGCATGATGTTCCGTGAAATGGAGTGACAACGGGTGAGTTTTGTTCCCTTTCTTTATGTTGTAAATATGCTCTGAAATACGGATTTTTAGTTGTCTTTTGGTTCGTCCAATGTATTGTTTACCACAAGTACATTGTTTTAGGTAAATGACCCCTTTGCTGTGGCAGGTTAGGCAATCTGTAATTTTGTGAGTGAATTGATTAGTTTTTGATGAGATTTCTGTAATGGTTTTAGGTGATTTGGAAATTTTGCAGCCTGAACAGGATCCACATTTGTGGAACCCTTTCATCTGAAACCAGGTGGAAGATGAACTGGAAGGGGGTTGGCGGATGGTGGGGGCGACTTGTATGCCCAGATTGGGGGCCTTTGTGTATATGATGGGTGGATAGCTGTTGCTGCCATAGCTTTGCAATGATCAGCATTATTGGCGGTCGATTGCTCAAGCCTGAATCTCAGGCTTGGAGCAATCAATCGCTGAGGGGACACGCCGGAGGCAGGTAAGAGGACCTCCGCTCGTGTCCCAGCTGATCGGGACACCGCATTTTCACTGCGGTGGTCCCGATTAGCCCCGCTGAGCAGCCGGGCAGCTTTCACTTTCGGTTTAGACGCGGCGTTCAACTTTGAACGCCGCATCTAAAGGGTTAATAGCGTGTGGCACCGCGATCGCTGCCGCACACTATTAGCCCAGGGTCCCGGCATCAGATACCGACCCGACATGATGCGGGGTCACCGCGTGAACCCACGTTATATCGCGGGAGTCGGCCAAGGACGTAAATATACGTCCTTGGTCGTTAAGGGGTTAATAACAGGCTATAACGTGTTAAAACGGCTATTAGAAAAATCCCATAGACTATAATGGGATTTTTTTACGGCAGTATAGGATTTTGTAACTGACGTTCTCAGCTGATTTTCAGACGGAACTTTGTTTAAAAACGGAGAATTTTGTAGTGTGAAAGAAGCCTAACAAACACAATGATATATATAAAGGAATATCAATTAGATATCATTAGTAAGAAAGCATTACAAGCTAATTAGTTAATTGACTATAGTAGAACAATACATGTGAGTAGGAAGTAACTTGTTACAATACAACAAAAGCTTCTTTGGTTAGGATATCATAGACAGACTCTATCTAGAGCAGTGATTCCCAACTGGGGTGCCGCTGGATTTTGCCGGCAATTATTTATTTTTTTTATTCACCGGCCCGGCCTGCGCGTCTGTTTATGGCGCCACAGGGGGGAAGGGAAGTATGTGTGCGCTATGCTGTGCGTGCACACACCGCATCCCCCTGCATCCCTCTCACCCTGCGACCTAGTGAGTGAGTGCCCTGGTGGTGCTCTGCCGGATTACCGTGCCGGTGTAGTGACCCATGCCCCAGCATCCCCCCCCCCCCCCCCCCCAAAGCGCCCCAGTGAGTGAGTGCCCTGTCGGAGCCCTGAGTCGGTGCCCTGCCGGAGAGGGGAGGAAGGTGGAAGCTGCGCCTGGTTACCGTGCCAGTGTAGTGAAGAAAAATGGCTTAAGGGACTGTACCCTCTGTTACCCCTTCTTAACCCTGTCAACCCCCTCACCTCTGTTATCCATGATGTCCACTTTGTCCACCCCTTGTCCATCCCTGTCACCCATGTCCACCCCTCCCTGTCCACCCCCCAGTCTACATCCTGTAACACATGTCTACACCCCCAGTCTACCCCGTCACCCATTTCCACCTCCTATTAACCCCTCTGTCCCTTTGTCACCCCTCTTTTATCCCCCTTGTCATCCTTGTCCATCCCCTGTCATCCCAGTTCACCCCCATATCTCCCGTGTCCACCATCCTGTCATCCATGTCCACCTTGGCCACCCGTGTCCATACCTCTGTAACACATGTTCACCCCCCCCATCCACCCCTCTGACCAGCCCCCAGTCTACATCTGTCACCCATGTCCCTCCCCCTATTCACCCCTCTGTCCCTCCTGCCCACCCTCCTGTCATCCATGTATACCTAGGCCATCCCCCTATACACCCCTCTGTCACCCATGTACTCTCCTCTACACCCCTCTGTCACCCATGTACACTCCTCTACACCCCTCTGTCACTCATGTACACTCCTCTACACCCCTCTGTCACCCATGTACACTCCTCTACACCCCTCTGTCACCCATGTACACTCCTCTACACCCCTCTGTCACCCATGTACACTCCTCTACACCCCTCTGTCACTCAGGTACACTCCCCTACACCCCTCTGTCACCCATGTACATTCCTCTACACCCCTCAGCCTCCCATGTACACTCCTCTACACCCCTCTGTCACCCATGTACACTCCTCTACACCCCTCTGTCACCCATGTACATTACTCTACACAACTCTGTCACCCAGGTACACTCCTCTACACCCCTCTGTCACCCATCTACATTCCGCTACACCCCTCAGCCTCCCATGTACACTCCTATACACCCCTTTGTCACCCATGTACACTCCTCTACATCCCACTTTGACCCATGTACACTCCTCTACATCCCACTTTGACCCATGTACACTCCTCTACACCCCTCTGCCATCCATGTACACTCCTCTACACGCCTCTGCCACCCATGTACACTCCTCTACACCCCTCTGTCACCCATGTACACTCCTCTACACCCCTCTGTCACCCATGTACACTCCTCGACACCCCTCTGTCACCCATGTACACTCCTCTACACCCCTCTGTCACCCATGTACACTCCTCTACACCCCTCTGTCACCCATGTACACCCCTCTACACCCCTCTGCCACCCATGTACACTCCTCTACACCCCTCTGTCACCCAGGTACACTCCTCTACACCCCTCTGTCACCCATGTACATTCCTCTACACCCCTCAGCCTCCCATGTACACTCCTATACACCCCTTTGTCACCCATGTACACTCCTCTACATCCCACTTTGACCCATGTACACTCCACTACACCCCTCTGCCATCCATGTACATTCCTCTACACCCCTCTGCCACCCTTGAACATTCCTCTACACCCCCTGCCACCCATGTACACTCCTCTATACCCCTCTGTCACCCATGTACACTCCTCTACACCCCTCTGTCACCCATGTACACTCCTCTACACCCCTCTGTCTCCCATGTACACTCCTCTACACCCTTCTGTCACCCATGTAAACTTCTCCACACCCCTCTGTCACCCATGTACACTCCTCTACACCCCTCTGACACCCATATATACTCCTCTACACCCCTGTCACCCCTCTGTCACCAATGTACACTCCTATACACCCCTCTGTTTCCCATGTACACTCCTCTATACCCCTCTGTCACCCATGTACACTCCTCTATACCCCTCTGTCACCCATGTACACTCCTCTATACCCCTCTGTCACCCATGTACACTCCTCTACACACCTCTGTCACCCATGTACACTCCTCTACACCCCTGTCACCCATGTACACTCCTCTACACCCCTCTGTCACCCATGTACACTCCTCCACACCCCTCTGTCACCCATGTACACTCCTCTACACCCCTCTGTCACCCATGTACACTCCTCTACACCCCTCTGTCACCCATGTACACTCCTCTACACCCCTCTGTCACCCATGTTCACTCCTCTACACCCCTCTGCCACCCATGTACACTCCTCTACACCCCTATGTCACCCATGTACACTCCTCTGACACCCACGTACACTCCTCTACACCCCTCTGTCACCCATGTACATTCCTCTACACCCCTCAGCCTCCCATGTACACTCCTATACACCCCTTTGTCACCCATGTACACTGCTCTACACCCCTCCGTCACTCATGTACACTCCTCTACATCCCACTTTGACCCATGTACACTCCTCTACACCCCTCTGCCATCCATGTACACTCCTCTACACCCCTCCGTCACTCATGTACACTTCTCTACATCCCACTTTGACCCATGTACACTCCTCTACACCCCTCTGCCACCCTTGTACACTCCACTACACCCCTCTGCCACCCTTGTACACTCCTCTACACCCCTGCCACCCATGTACACTCCTCTACACCCCTCTGTCACCCATGTACACTCCTCTACATCCCTCTGTACAATCCTCTACACCCCTCTGTCACCCATGTACACTCCTCTACACCCTTCTGTCACCCATGTAAACTCCTCCACACCCCTATGTCACCTATGTACACTCCTCTACACCCCTCTGACACCCATATACACTCCTCTACCCCCCTCTGTCACCCATGTACACTCCTCTATACCCCTCTGACACCCATGTACACTCCTCTACACCCCTCTGTCACCCATGTACACTCCTCTACACCCCTCTGTCACCCATGTACACTCCTCTACATCCCTCTGTACACTCCTCTACACCCCTCTGTCACCCATGTACACTCCTCTACACCCCTCTGTCACCCATGTACACTCCTCTACACCCTTCTGTCACCCATGTAAACTCCTCCACACCCCTCTGTCACCCATGTACACTCCTCTACACCCCTCTGACACCCATGTACTCCCCTCTACAACCCTCTGTCACCCATGTACACTCCTTTACACCCCTCTGACACCCATGTACACTCCTCTACACCCCTCTGTCACCCCTCTACACCCCTCTGTCACCCATGTACACTCCTCTATACCCCTCTGACACCCATGTATACTCCTCTACACCCCTCTGCCACCCATGTACACCCCTCTGTCACCCCTCTACACCCATCTGTCTCCCATGTACACTCCAATACACCCCTCTGCCACCCATGTACACTCCTTTACACCCCTCTGTCATCCATTTACACTCCTCTACACCCCTCTGTCACCCATGTACACTCCTCAACACCCTTCTGTCACCCATATACACTTCTCTGTCACCCCTCTACACACCAGTCACCCATGTACACTCCTCTACACCCCTCTGTCATCCATTTACACTCCTCTACACCCCTCTGTCATCCATTTACACTCGTCTACACCCCTCTGTCACCCATGTACACTCCTCTACACCCCTCTGACACCCATGTACACTCCTCTACACCCCTCTGTCACCCATGTACACTCCTCTACACCCCTCTGACACCCATGTACACTCCTCTACACCCCTCTGTCACCCATGTACACTCCTCTACACCCTTCTGTCACCCATGTAAACTCCTCCACACCCCTCTGACACCCATATACACTCCTCTACACCCCTCTGTCACCCATGTACACTCCTCTACACCCCTCTGACACCCATGTACACTCCTCTACACCCCTCTGTCACCCATGTACACCCCTGTCGCCCCTCTACACCCATCTGTCACCCATGTACACTCCATTACACCCCTCTGCCACCCATGTACTCCCCTCTACACCCCTCTGTCACCCATGTACACTCCTCTACACCCCTCTGACACCCATGTAAACTCCTCTACACCTCTCTGTCACCCATGTACACCCCTGTCACCCCTCTACACCCCTCTGTCACCCATGTACACTCCATTACACCCCTCTTCCACCCATGTACTCCCCTCTACACTCCTCTGTCACCCATGTACACTCCTCTACACCCCTCTGACACCCATGTACACTCCACTACACCCCTCTGTCACCCATGTACACTCCTCTACACCCCTCTGTCACCCATGTACACTCCTCCACACCCCTCTGTCACCCATGTACACTCCTCTACACCCCTCTGACACCCATATACACTCCTCTACACCCCTCTGTCACCCATGTACACTCCTCTACACCCCTCTGACACCCATGTGCACTCCTCCACACCCCTCTGTCACCCATGTACACCCCTGTCACCCCTCTACACCCCTCTGTCACCCATGTACACTCCATTACACCCCTCTGCCACCCATGTACTCCCCTCTACACCCCTCTGTCACCCATGTACACTCCTCTATACCCCTCTGACACCCATGTACACTCCTCTACACCCCTCTGTCACCCATTTACACCCCTCTGTCAACCCTCTACACCCATCTGTCTCCCATGTACACTCCATTACACCCCTCTGCCACCCATGTACACTTCTCTACACCCCTCTGTCATCCATGTACACTCCTCTACACCCCTCTGTCATCCATGTACACTCCTCTACACCGCTCTGTCATCCATGTACACTCCTCTACACCCCTCTGCCACCCATGTACACTCCTCTACACCCCTCTGTCATCCATGTACACTCCTCTACACCCCTCTGTCATCCATGTACACTCCTCTACACCCCTCTGTCACCCATGTACACTCCTCTACACCCATCTGTCACCCATAACCCTCTACACCCCTCTGTCACCCATGTACACTCCTCTACACCCCTCTGTACCCCATATACACTCCTCTACACCCATCTGCCACCCATGTACACTCCTCTACACCCCTCTGTCACCCATGTACACTTATCTACACCCCTCTGTCCCCCATTTACACTCCTCTACACCTTCTGTCACCCATGTACACTCCTCTACACCCCACTTTCACGCATGTACTCTCCTCTACACCAATCTGTCACCACCCTCTACACCCCTCTGCCACCCATGTACACTCCTCTACACCCCTCTGTACACTCCTCTACACCCCTCTGTCACCAATGTACACTCCTCTACACCCCTCTGTCACCCCTGTACACCCATCTGTCTCCCATGTACACTCCATTACACCCCTCTGCCACCCATGTACACTCCTCTACACCCCTCTGTCATCCATGTACACTCCTCTACACCCCTCGGTCATACATGTACACTCCTCTACACCCCTCTGTCACCCATGTACACTCCTCTACACCCCTCTGTCACCCATGTACACTCCTCTACACCCCTCGGTCATCCATGTACACTCCTCTACACCCCTCTGTCACCCACATACACTCCTCTACACCCCTCTGTCACCCATGTACACTCCTCTACACCCCTCTGTCACCCATGTACACTCCTCTACACCCTTCTGTCACCCATATACACTCCCCTGTCACCCCTCTACACACCAGTCACCCATGTACACTCCTCTACACGCCACTTTCACCCATGTACACTACTCTACACCCATCTGTCACCCATATACACTCCTCTACACTCCTCTACTCCTTTGTATAGGGGATGAGATGTCTCAGGGTCGGAGTACCCCTTTAAGATGGGAATTTGCTTCTACTCCAGACAGTTCCTGACATGGACAGAGGTGTCAGCAGAAAGCACCGTGATTGTGACAGAAAAGAAATCCAAAAAGAAAAGAACCTCTGGAGAATACAGCCGCTAATAAGTACTGGAAGGATTAAGATTTTTTTTAATAGAAGTAATTTACAAATCTGTTAAACTTTCTGGCACCAGTTGACTTACAAAATAAAATAAAAAAAAAATAAAAAAGTTTTCCACCAGAATACCCCTTTAAAGTACTGTGCACAACGTATATGTGGTTTATTGCTGGGGTATGCGTGCTGTTTGACAAAACATGGTGGCAGGGAAGTCTGACCATGAGGCTATTTGGTAATAAACAGGTAATAGCATGAGGGACTTAGTCTATGACCATTACATTGTTGGGTCTACATCAGGGGTCTCAAACTGGTGGCCCTCCAGGTGTTGCAAAACTTTAAAGGAGTAGTCCAGTGGTGACTCAGTGTTGAACAACTTATCCCCTATCTTAAGAATAGGGGATAAGTTGCAGATCACGGGGGTCCGACTGCTGGGGCCCCCTGCGATCTCCTGTACGGAGCCCCGACCGCCCGCGGGAAGGGGGCGTGTCGACCTCCGCACGAAGCAGCGGCCGACACGTACCTCAATACAACTTTATGGCAGAGCCGAAGCGCTGCCTTCGGCAATCTCCGGCTCTGCCATAGAGATGTATTGAGGGGGCATGTCGGACGCCGCTTCGTGCGGGGGTTGACACCCGCTATCTGGCCAGAGAGCAGGGGCCCCGTACAGAGAGATCGCAGGGGGCCCCAGCGGTCGGACCCCCGGCGATCTCAAACTTATCCCCTATCCTTAGGATAGGGGATAAGTTTTTCACCACTCGACTACCCCTTTAACTCCCAGCATTCCCGACAACCATTATCTGCAAAAAATGTCTGTCTGGGCATGTGCAGGCATGCTGGGAGTTGAAGTTTTGCATCATCTGGAGGGCCACCAGTTTGAGACCCGTGGTCTATATGCTTATTTTAAAATAGGCGGAAAGTGATGACTGTGTACTGCCGGTGTGAGCTGTGACATCAGCATTCGTGGCTTGTGTGAGGACACACCACTGGTGGAGAGATGTGAGAGTGACATCAGCCACCATAGAGCCACATGGAGCGACATCAGCCACCAGGCCAGTATTTTACCTGCACAACCTTTATTTTGCCGACCCTGCCGGTATTTTTATATAAAAAATACTGGCAATGCAATGGTCGGTATTTATCCAACCAATCCGACTCCTGGAATGGATCCAACCAATCAGATTCCCGGAATGTTGCACCATATAATATATCAGTGTTTCCCAACCAGAGCGCCTCCAGTTGTTGCAAAACTGCAACTTCCAGCATGCCCGGACAGCCGTTGGCTGTCCGGGCATGCTGGGAGTTGCAGTTTTGCGACAGCTGGAGGCACCCCTGGTTGGGAAACACTGGTTTAGGCTGGGTTCACATCACGTTTTTACCATACTATTTTAAATCGTTTTTTCTAAAGAAAATCGTATGGCAAAAAAACGGATGGAACAGTACGGGAAAAAGTAAACCGTATGCGTTTTTAAACCGTATACTGTTTTTAAAAGTGCATACAGTTCAATCCATTTATTTATTTTTTTTTTTTTAAATCCCCATACGTTTTTGAAAATGTTGTCCATTTTTAATGGGAGGGATATTGGGTGGGGACTTTAGGGTGCAAATGCACATGTGCAAAGTAAAAACCGTATATGTTTTCACGTATGGAACCGTATACCTGTGCGTTTTCCATTGACGTCCATTTAAAAAAAAAACGTATGTGGTTGCAGTGCGGTTTTTAAACCGGAGTCAAAACTGTGGTTGACTACGATTTTGTTTCCAGTTTAATAACCGTACTGCAACCACATACGTTTTTTTTTTACATGGAAGTCAATGGAAAACGCACATGTATACGGTTCCATACGGGAAAACATACAGTATTTTTTTGCACATGCGCGTTTGCATCCTAAAGTCCCCACCCAACACCCCTCCTATTAAAAATGTACAAAATTTTCGGAACTGTATGCACTTTTAAAAACAGTATACAGTTTAAAAATGCATACGGTTTACTTTTTTCCATACTGTTCCATCCGTTTTTTTGCCATACGGTTTTCTTTAGAAAAACGGATTGAAAACAGTCTGGCAAAAACGTGATGTGAACTCAGCCTTAGAGAGGACAGCAGAAGAGACAGCTGGAGCCGGGGGACAGACAAGTACTATCCGTGACATGAATAGCACCTGAATAAGAATTGCTGAAGCAGCACAGGGACTACAGAGTGTTAACCCTGAAGTAGGATCATCTGAGAGAGATTAAGAGGTTGTATTATAATAGTCTGCCCCTGCTACGAGGGCCTAGAACTAGTATTAAAATATTGAGCCCTCGGCTATGAGAACATTTGATCTGTCTTAGGCTGCATTCACACTTTGTATTTACATTACAGGTGCCAGATACGGCTGGGGGAGGGGCAAACCCGGCTCTCTCGTACCCCAGCCGGACCAGCACTGAACTCCATTTACTTTAATGAGCCGACCGGAGTCAAACGGTGACTCCGATCGGCTCATTTTTGACCCGTATGCGGTTTCCTGACCGGACCTAGAACCGTAATTCTGCTGCTCAGCAGCAGCGTGAGTTAACTCTTTCCTTGCTGGGCTCCTGGATGGTATACCTGGGTACACTATGCACCCCAGTATTCTATACAGCTGGCGTAGGTAAGTAGTGATGCTCTGCACCCTGTATACGCTATATATCACTCCTCACCTCCTTACACTCTGTGGACCGGGCGCTCTGCATCCGACCCATGGAGTGGTGCCTGAAGGCAGTAAAAAAAATTGCCACAAGATACAAAAATGATTGTTTCCACACACCAGCAAAAACGCAAGAAAAACTGAAAAAACGCAGGAAAAAGCTGTGAGTCTTTCTGGCGTTTTTACTGGTGAACAAAAAACCTCAATAAAATCCGAGTGTCAAAGCAATAGAACAAAATCCCTACGTCCATTTTTCCTGTGAGGTGCAGCTCAGGTGTCCAAATAGAACTGTCTGGAGATTTAGAACTTTGAACAAAATTTATCCTGTGCCTTGCAATTGCACCAAATTTAGACCAACCAAAACAATCTACAAAAAACATGTACCTACAACAAGGATAAATTTCCCCCAATGTATATGTGTGATTGTTTATATGTAGTAAAGCTGAGTGTGAGTGTGTGTATATGCAGTAGTGCTGAGTGAGTGTGTGCATATGTAGCTGTAGCCGAGTGTGTGATTGTGTATATGCAGCAGAGCTGAGTGTGTGATCAGGTGTATGTAGCAGAGCTGAGTGTGTGATTGTGTAAATGCAGTAGAGCTGAGTGTGAGTGTGTGTATATGCAGTAGTGCTGAGTGAGTGTGTGTATATGTAGCTGTAGCTGACTGTGTGATTGTGTTTATGCAGCAGAGCTGAGTGTGTGATCAGGTGTATGTAGCAGAGCTGAGTGTGTGATTGTGTAAATGCAGCAGAGCTGAGTGTGTGATTGTGTATATGTAGCAGAGCTGAGTGTGTGATTTTGTAAATGCAGTAGAGCTGAGTGAGTGATCAGGTGTACGTAGCAGAGTTGAGTGTGTGCGTGGTCATGCTTATACATAATCACACATTCAGCTCTGCTCCATACACATGTCGCACGCTAATTTCTGCTACATGTACATCATCACACACTCAGCTCTGGTACATGTACACAGTGTTTACCAACCAGGGTACATCCAGCTTTTGCAAAACGGCAAATGCCAGCATGCCAAGTTTTGCAACACTTGGAGACATTCTGGTTGGTAAACACTGATATAGAGGTAAGGGGACAGATTGTTCAGCAAAATTACATATTTTTTAAACCCAGACATTCTGTGTGAGATTCTCAAAAACTAATGTAATTTCTGTTCCAGCGATATTATTCACACCTTTTTTTTCTCCTCACATTTTCAAAGGTCTCTTGTGCTGCTTTGAAAATATGTGAAAATTCATTTTCGCACCCCAATTTTTTTTTTGCAGCCATATTGGATTTTTGTTGCGCCACATTTTACATCCCAGAAAATTCTGGCAGAAACATCTCACAAAATATTCCATGGTTTCTAGTGCTCCGTGATAACTGTATAAATAAAACATTTCTGAGCTTAAATGTGAGTGCAGGAGCATTGACCAAGAAAAAGATAAAATTAAAAAAATATATATATAATTTTTAATACCATTTTTCAATAATAATTTTTTTTTTTTTTTTTATAATTACTTACCATATTTTTCGCCCTATAGGACGCTCCGGCATATAAGACGCACCCTATTTTAAATGAGTAAAATCTAGAATACAATGTAAAGTACAGCCATTGGCTGTCCGGGCATGCCAGGAGTTGCAGTTTTGCAACATCTGGAGGTCCGCAGGTTGAAGACCACTGGTATAGGAGGTAATACTCTCGTGTCCCCGCCGCTCCGGACCGGTCACCGCTCGTCACCGCTGCCCTGGATGTCGCCCTCCATCGCTGTCGACACATCCCCGGGGTGTGCCCTTCGCTCTGAAATGTCTCTGCTGCCTGGTATCCTCCCTCTCCGTCGCCGCCATCGCGTTGCTCCTATTGGAGCGACGACGTGATGACGACAAAGGAGAGCGCCGTTCATGCAGGGGATCCGGGCACGGAGCAGACATCGAGGGGGCCGATAAGGTCCCTCCCAATGCAGCCGGCTTAGTGTCACTTTCGCTTCAGACACGGCGGTCAGCTTTGATCGCCGCGTCTGAAGGGTTAATACAGGGCATCATCGCGATCGGTGATGTCCTGTATTAGCCGTGGGTCCCGGCCATTGATGGCTGCAGGGACCACCACGATAGGTGTGTATTCGCCGTATAAGACGCA
Source organism: Hyla sarda (assembly GCF_029499605.1). Taxonomy (NCBI): domain Eukaryota; kingdom Metazoa; phylum Chordata; class Amphibia; order Anura; family Hylidae; genus Hyla; species Hyla sarda. The sequence goes on from NW_026610626.1 coordinate 100,573, forward strand.
CCAACTTTTCCCCCCAAGTTTTGGGGAAGAAAAAGTGCAACTTATACGGCAAAAAAAAACGGTATGCTTTGTACCATATGCACTATATCTCTGCACTTTTTATATCTTTTGTATTGCATGCTCTATATATTCTTGCACTCTGCAGGCACTGCTCCTATCCATTTGGTTTTAGTATACATCATTCCTGCACACTAATCAATATTCAGTTATAAACTTCTATAAATATATTTTTTTACAAAAATACTTTTCTCCTTGTTGTATATGTTGCATGCACTATTTATTTGTTTTACCATTATACATGTGATCACATCCTTGTCATTTTTTTAATGCTTTCATATGCCCCCGGATTATTATTATTATAATCATTATTGCTATTATCTCTAATGTATTTGCATTATTTATAGCCATGTTATTGCCTTCACAGTCCACAGTCAGTTCTCCCACTATAGATTTTCATTCTTTGTATTATTTAGCCCTGGGTCCGATGTTCAGCTTATTTTGTATATCCCTCTATTAGCGGCGATCTGCGGCCATTTTGGGGAAGCTTGTCTTTCCCCCTAGAATTATTTCGTGCACGCATGCGCAGTATGAGTGACTGTGGCCATGTTTTCGTGGCCGCACAAGCTCTATAATGTGAATGCGCGTTGCGTGCTCCATCACACGAGTGCCGCGGTGTCCAACGTCACTTCCGACCCAGCGGCTTACTATTTGGACAGGTGTGTTATTCCTTTTCTATTGGGTCCCTATTCTATAAATACCGTACCTGTAGCCATTATTTGCAGCCAAATTTTTTAACATATATTGATATATATTTATTTTATTGCGTCTATTATGTACATTTTTAGAATCATGTTCTTTTATTAATAAAAAATATATATTTTCATACATCGATTTGTACTTTATTTGGTGTCGCGGTTACAATGTGTTACGCTTTTGGTGTTTGTAGGTATATATGTAGAAGGAATAAGTTGCAATATATAGGGGGAAAAAGAAACATGAGGATTGGGGTGCAGGTGACTACTCCCAATGAAGCAGAGCTGTAGTGTTCTGATCAATCCGGGAGCTGTGTATTCTTCCCCCACCATCACTTTCCTCCTCCTCCTATTCTCAAAAATGAGGAATCCTCCTGCCAGAATACCCAAATCTGTAGATGACGATGGACTTTGTCAGAATTTTACTAATATTTGTATTTATATTTGTATATTATATTTATTTGTCTTCTATGTTATAAAGTGACGTTCCTTCCCACCCAAATACCCAGTCCTCCGTATAAAGTCACCGCCCCCCCAAAAAACACCCTACACCCAGAGTTTTCTATACCTTTATTTAATAATAAAAAGCTTATTTCACCCTATAAAACAAATGGATGTAAATGTCCATGTCTACACCTGTCCTCAGAGCAGTGACATTCCGTATGACATCACACATGTGACTTCACAAATGGTGATAGCTGGAAAAAGAGGTGCAGAGCCCCAGAGCCCTTACTCTGAGGACTGCAATCTAGCGAGCACTAGTGTTTCTATATTGTTTCCTTGCGCTTTTTATTTTATCATGATTCGAGGGGACCACATCAGCAGGGATGAGGTCAATTTGGCCTGTAGCATGTGCTGGACAGTTACCATCCTCCTGGGTTCCCTCTTCACCACCGGCCCGAGTTTCTGGTTTGAAATCACCAGCAACCAACCGAGCCAGAATATAACCTCCAGCCACCTGCAAGGGCAGAACGATACCATCAAAGATCTGCCCAGCTTGAATACTACCAGCAGCGACATGAAGTGTCCCATCTGGACGAGGACCAGGATCAGAAAGATCACCCCTGTCCTGGTGAGTAATCAAACCTCTGCCAGCAGCGACATGAAGTGTCCCATCTGGACCAGGACCAGGACCAGAAAGATCACCCCTGTCCTGGGGAGTAATGACACCACTGCCAGCAGCGACACGATCAGCTGGGATTCCATTACCAACAACCTGCAGAGCGGGGCGGCCATCATCAAAAACTATCTTGGCTGGATCAGCACTTATGGTGACCTGATCATCTCCCTGCTATGCTATATCCCCATCGATAACAACCTGCTGGACCGGTTCATAGATGCTGTTGACGATCTGATCTCGTTTGCTAGTACCATCAGTGACCTGCTGTCCTGGATAGACACCACCACTGAATTGGTATTCTGGATCCCCACCATCACCAGCAGTTCCCTGCTTGCCTGGATGAACCCAGTCAATGAGTTGGTGACCTGGATTAGCACCAGCAGCACTATAGAGCTTCTCTACGTGATCTGTAACCCCACCGCCATCAGCTGGATCGGCTTCATCAGTGACAGGCTCACCTGGATCGCCATCACACTTCAGCTTCTGACGTGGGTTATGCCAAGGGGGATAGTGACCAGCATCACCGGACCGATGGACTATATTAACTCGGTCAGACAGTTCCTGGGACGGGTCACCATTGCCATCCTAATTGTCAATATCCCCGAGATAAGAGGTGTCATTAACGTCATCACCAGTATACTATGGGTATTCTTCACCAACCTGTATGTATGAACACTGGAAAAGATGAATAAACATTTTTATTTGACAAATATTCCGATTGATGTAATTATTGTTATAATAATAGACAAAGTGGGGAATTTATTATAGATCAGCGTTTTATATGTCAGTGAGAAACAAAGTAGTAGAGTAAGATGCCCAGGGGCGGGTTTAGGCTCAGTGAGGCCCTAGGCAAAATCAAAAGTGGGGCCCAAAAGTCATAATGGTGCACTAACCAGATTTGAACATTTTTGGTCACTTCAAATACTATAAAAATATCTAAAAAGCAATTGAGAAGTCCCATCAAACAAAAAAAGCACCGATAAAAACTACAAATCACAGCGCAAAAAATTACCTCATACATCCCCATATACAGAAAAATAAGAGTTATAGAGATCAGAATAGTACAATTTTATATTTTTGTATAGTCCCCCACATTAGGTAAAGAGTATGATCCCCCACATTAGGTAGACAGTATAGTACCCCCAACATTAGGTAAAGAGTATAGCTCCCCCACATTAGGTTGGCAGTATAGTTCCCCCCATATTAGGTGCAGTATAGTCCCCAACATTAGGTTGGCAGTATAGTTGCCCCACATTAGGTGCAGTATAGTCCCCCACATTAGGTGCAGTATATTTCCCCCACATTAGGTGCAGACTACAGTAGTCCCCCCACATTAGGTGCAGTATACAGTAGTACTCCACATTAGGTGCAGTATAAAGTAGTTCCCCACATTAGGTGCAGTATACAGTAGTCCCCCACATTAGGTGCAGTATACAGTAGTCCCCCACATTAGGTGCAGTATACATTAATCCCCCACATTAGGTGCAGTATACAGTAGTTCCCCACATTAGGGGCAGTATACAGTAGTCCCCCCACATTAGGTGCAGTATACAGTAGTTCCCCCACATTAGGTGCAGTATACAGTAGTTCTCCCACATTAGGTGCAGTATACAGTAGTCCCCCACATTGGGTGCAGTATACATACTGTAGTCCCCCACATTAGTTGCAGTATAAAGTAGTTCCCCACATTAGGTGCAGTATACAGTAGTCCCCCACATTAGATGCAGTATACAAACAGTAGTCCCCCACATTAGGTGCAGTATAAAGTAGTTCCCCACATTAGGTGCAGTATACAGTAATTCCCCCACATTAGGTGCAGTATAAAGTAGTCTCTCACGTTAGGTGCAGTATACAGTAGTCCCTCACTTTAGGTGCAGCATACAGTAGTCCCCCACATTAGGTGCAGTATAAAGTAGTTCCCCACATTAGGTGCAGTATACAGTAGATCCCCACATGAGGTGCAGTATACAGTAGTCCCCCCAAAATAGGTACAGTATAAAGTAGTTCCCCACATTTGGTGCAGTATACATACAGTAGTCCCCCACATTAGGCGCAGTAAAAAGTAGTTCCCCACATTAGGTGCAAAATACAGCAGTCCCCCACATTTGGTGCAGTATACAGTAGTTCCCCCATCTTAGGTGAAGTATACAGTAGTCCTCCACATTAGGTGCAGTATACATACAGTAGTCCCCCACATTAGGTGCAGTAAAAAGTAGTTCTCCACATTAGGTGCAGTATACAGTAGTCCCCCACATTAGGTGCAGTGTACAGTAGTCCCCCACATTAGCTGCAGTACACAGTAGCCCCCGACATTAGGTGCAGTATACAGTAGTCCCCCACATTAGGTGCAGTATACAGTAGTTACCACACATTAGGTGCAGTATACAGTAGTCCCCCACATTAGGTGCAATATACAGTAGTCCCCCACATTAGGTGCAGTATACAGTAGTCCCCCACATTAGGTGCAGTATACAGTAGTTCTCCACATTAGGTGCAGTATACAGTAGTCCCCCACATTAGGTGCAGTATAAAGTAGTTCCCCACATTAGGTGCAGTATACAGTAGTCCCCCACAATAGGTGCAGTATGCATACAGTAGTCCTCCACATTAGGTGCAGTATAAAGTAGTTCCCCACATTAGGTGTAGTATAAAGTAGTCCCCCACATTGGGTGCAGTATACATACAGTAGTTCCCCTCATTAGGTGCAGTATAAAGTAGTTCCCCACATTAGGTGCAGTATAAAGAAGTCTCACACATTAGGTGCAGTATACATACAGTAGTCCCCCACATTAGGTGCAGTATACAGTAGTCCCCCACATTAGGTGCAGTATACAGTAGTCCCGCACATTTGGTGCAGTATACAGTAGTCCCCCACATTAGGTGCAGTATACAGTAGTTCCTCCACATTAGGAGCAATATACAGTAGTCCCACACATTAGGTGCAGTATACAGTAGTCCCCCACATTAGGAGCAGTATACAGTCGTCCCCCACATAAGTTGCAGTATACAGTCGTCCCCCACATTAGGTGCAGTATACATACAGTAGTCCCCCACATTAGGTGCAGTATACATACAGTAGTCCCACACATTAGGTGCAGTATACAGTAGTCCCCCACAGTAGGTGCAGTATAAAGTAGTTCCCCACATTAGGTGCAGTATACAGTAGTCCCACACATTAGGTGCAGTATACAGTAGTCCCCCACATTAGGAGCAGTATACAGTAGTCCCACACATTAGGTGCAGTATACAGTAGTCCCCCACATTAGGTGCAGTATAAAGTAGTTCCCCACATTAGGTGCAGAATACAGTAGTCCCACACATTAGGTACAGTATACAGTAGTCCCCCACATTAGGAGCAGTATACAGTAGTCCCCCACATAAGTTGCAGTATACAGTAGTCCCCCACATTAGGTGCAGTATACATACAGTAGTCCCCCACATTAGTTGCAGTATAAAGTAGTTCCCCACATTAGGTGCAGTATACAGTAGTCCCCCACATTAGGTGCAGTATAAAGTAATTCCCCACTTTAGGTGCAGTATACAGTAGTTACCACACATTAGGTGCAGTATAAAGTAGACCCCCACATTAGGTGCAGTATACAATAGTCCCCCACATTAGGTGCAGTATAAATTAGTTCCCCTCATTAGGTGCATTATACAGTAGTTCCCCCACATTAGGAGCAATATACAGTAGTCCCACACATTAGGTGCAGTATACAGTAGTCCCACACATTAGGTGCAGTATACAGTAGTCCCCCACATTAGGTGCAGTATAAAGTAGTTCCCCACATTAGGTGCAGTATACAGTAGTCCCACACATTAGGTGCAGTATACAGTAGTCCCCCACATTAGGAGCAGTATACAGTAGTCCCCCACATAAGTTGCAGTATACAGTAGTCCCCCACATTAGGTGCAGTATACATACAGTAGTCCCCCACATTAGTTGCAGTATAAAGTAGTTCCTCACAATAGGTGCAGTATACAGTAGTCCCCCACATTAGGTACAGTATAAAGTAGTTCCCCACATTAGGTGCACTATACAGTAGTTACCCCACATTAGGTGCAGTATAGAGTAGTCCCCCACATTAGGTGCAGTATACAATAGTCCCCCACATTAGGTGCAGTATAAAGTAGTTACCCTCATTAGGTGCAGTATACAGTAGTCCCGAACATTAGGTGCATTATACAGTAGTCCCCCACATTAGGTGCAGTATACATTAGTCCCACTCATTAGGTGCAGTATACAGTAGTCCCACACATTAGGTGCAGTATACAGTAGTCCCCCACATTAGGTGCAGTATAAAGTAGTTCCCCACATTAGGTGCAGTATACAGTAGTCCCACACATTAGGTGCAGTATACAGTAGTCCCCCACATTAGGAGCAGTATACAGTAGTCCCCCACATAAGTTGCAGTATACAGTAGTCCCCCACATTAGGTGCAGTATACATACAGTAGTCCCCCACATTAGTTGCAGTATAAAGTAGTTCCTCACAATAGGTGCAGTATACAGTAGTCCCCCACATTAGGTACAGTATAAAGTAGTTCCCCACATTAGGTGCACTATACAGTAGTTACCCCACATTAGGTGCAGTATAAAGTAGTCCCCCACATTAGGTGCAGTATACAGTAGTCCCCCACATTAGGTGCAGTATAAAGTAGTTCCCCACATTAGGTGCAGTATACATTAGTCCCACTCATTAGGTGCAGTATACAGTAGTCCCCCACATTAGGTGCAGTATAAAGTAGTTCCCCACATTAGGTGCAGTATACAGTAGTCCCACACATTAGGTGCAGTATACAGTAGTCCCCCACATTAGGAGCAGTATACAGTAGTCCCCCACATAAGTTGCAGTATACAGTAGTCCCCCACATTAGGTGCAGTATACATACAGTAGTCCCCCACATTAGTTGCAGTATAAAGTAGTTCCTCACAATAGGTGCAGTATACAGTAGTCCCCCACATTAGGTACAGTATAAAGTAGTTCCCCACATTAGGTGCACTATACAGTAGTTACCCCACATTAGGTGCAGTATAAAGTAGTCCCCCACATTAGGTGCAGTATACAGTAGTCCCCCACATTAGGTGCAGTATAAAGTAGTTCCCCACATTAGGTGCAGTATACAGTAGTCCCCCACATTAGGAGCAGTATACAGTAGTCCCCCACATTAGGTGCAGTATACAGTAGTTCTCCACATTAGGTGCAGTATACAGTAGTCCCCCACATTAGGTGCAGTATAAAGTAGTTCCCCACATTAGGTGCAGTATACAGTAGTCCCCCACAATAGGTGCAGTATGCATACAGTAGTCCTCCACATTAGGTGCAGTATAAAGTAGTTCCCCACATTAGGTGTAGTATAAAGTAGTCCCCCACATTGGGTGCAGTATACATACAGTAGTTCCCCTCATTAGGTGCAGTATAAAGTAGTTCCCCACATTAGGTGCAGTATAAAGTAGTCTCACACATTAGGTGCAGTATACATACAGTAGTCCCCCACATTTGGTGCAGTATACAGTAGTCCCCCACATTAGGTGCAGTATACAGTAGTTCCTCCACATTAGGAGCAATATACAGTAGTCCCACACATTAGGTGCAGTATACAGTAGTCCCCCACATTAGGAGCAGTATACAGTCGTCCCCCACATAAGTTGCAGTATACAGTCGTCCCCCACATTAGGTGCAGTATACATACAGTAGTCCCCCACATTAGGTGCAGTATACATACAGTAGTCCCACACATTAGGTGCAGTATACAGTAGTCCCCCACAGTAGGTGCAGTATACAGTAGTCCCCCACATTAGGAGCAGTATACAGTAGTCTCCCACATAAGTTGCAGTATACAGTAGTCCCCACATTAGGTGCAGTATACATAAAGTAGCCCCCCACATTAGGTGCAGTATACATACAGTAGTCCCACACATTAGGTGCAGTATACAGCAGTCCCCCACATTAGGTGCAGTATAAAGTAGTTTCCCCACATTAGGTGCAGTATACAGTAGTCCCACACATTAGGTGCAGTATACAGTAGTCCCCCACATTAGGAGCAGTATACAGTAGTCCCCCACATAAGTTGCAGTATACAGTAGTCCCCCACATTAGGTGCAGTATACATACAGTAGTCCCCCACATTAGGTGCAGTATAAAGTAGTTCCCCACATTAGGTGCAGTATAAAGTAGTCCCCCACATTAGGTGCAGTATACAGTAGTCCCCCACATTAGGTGCAGTATACAGTAGTCCCCCACATTAGGTGCAGTATACAGTAGTCCCCCACATTAGGTGCAGTATAAAGTAGTTCCCCACATTAGGAGCAGTATACAGTAGTTACAACACATTAGGTGCAGTATAAAGTAGTTCCCCACATTAGGAGCAGTATACAGTAGTTACAACACATTAGGTGTAGTATAAAGTAGTCCCCCACATTAGGTGCAGTATACAGTAGTTCCCACATTAAGTGCAGTATACAGTAGTCCCCCACATTAGTTGCTGTATAAAGTAGTTCCCCTCATTAGGTACAGTATACAGTAGTCCCCCACATTAGGTGCAGTATAAAGTAGTTCCCCACATTAGGTGCAGTATACAGTAGTCCCCCACATTAGGTGCAGTATACAGTAGTCCCACACATTAGGTGCAGTATACAGTAGTACCCCACATTAGGTGCGGTATAAAGTAGTTCCCCACATTAGGTGCAGTATACAGTAGTCCCACACATCAGGTGCAGTATACAGTAGTCCCCCACATTAGGAGAAGTATACAGTAGTCCCCCACATAAGTTGCAGTATACAGTAGTCCCCCACATTAGGTGCAGTATACATACAGTAGTCCCCCACATTAGGTGCAGTATAAAGTAGTTCCCCACATTAGGTGCAGTATACAGTAGTCCCCCACATTAGGTGCAGTATACAGTAGCCCCCCACATTAGGTGCAGTATACAGTAGTCCCCCACATTAGGTGCAGTATACAGTAGTTACCACACATTAGGTGCAGTATACAGTAGTCCCCCACATTAGGTGCAGTATACAGTAGTCCCCCACATTAGGTGCAGTATACAGTAGTCCCCCACATTAGGTGCAGTATACAGTAGTTCTCCACATTAGGTGCAGTATACAGTAGTCCCCCACATTAGGTGCAGTATACAGTAGTCCCCCACAATAGGTGCAGTATGCATACAGTAGTCCTCCACATTAGGTGCAGTATGCATACAGTAGTCCTCCACATTAGGTGCAGTATACAGTAGTCTCTCACATTAGGTGCAGTATAAAGTAGTTCCCCACATTAGGTGTAGTATAAAGTAGTCCCCCACATTGGGTGCAGTATACATACAGTAGTTCCCCTCATTAGGTGCAGTATAAAGTAGTTCCCCACATTAGGTGCAGTATAAAGTAGTCTCACACATTAGGTGCAGTATACATACAGTAGTCCCCCACATTAGGTGCAGTATACAGTAGTCCCCCACATTAGGTGCAGTATACAGTAGTCCCGCACATTTGGTGCAGTATACAGTAGTCCCCCACATTAGGTGCAGTATACAGTAGTTCCTCCACATTAGGAGCAATATACAGTAGTCCCACACATTAGGTGCAGTATACAGTAGTCCCCCACATTAGGAGCAGTATACAGTAGTCCCCCACATAAGTTGCAGTATACAGTCGTCCCCCACATTAGGTGCAGTATACATACAGTAGTCCCCCACATTAGTTGCAGTATAAAGTAGTTCCCCACATTAGGTGCAGTATACAGTAGTCTCCCACATTAGGTGCAGTATAAAGTAATTCCCCACATTAGGTGCAGTATACAGTAGTTACCCCACATTAGGTGCAGTATAAAGTAGACCCCCACATTAGGTGCAGTATACAGTAGTCCCCCACATTAAGTGCAGTATAAAGTAGTTCCCCTCATTAGGTGCAGTATACAGTAGTTCCCCCACATTAGGAGCAATATACAGTAGTCCCACACATTAGGTGCAGTATACAGTAGTCCCCCATATTAGGAGCAGTATACAGTAGTCCCCCACATAAGTTGCAGTATACAGTAGTCCCCCACATTAGGTGCAGTATACATACAGTAGTCCCCCACATTAGGTGCAGTATACATACAGTAGTCCCACACATTAGGTGCAGTATACAGTAGTCCCCCACATTAGGTGCAGTATAAAGTAGTTCCCCACATTAGGTGCAGTATACAGTAGTCCCACACATTAGGTGCAGTATACAGTAGTCCCCCACATTAGGAGCAGTATACAGTAGTCCCCCACATAAGTTGCAGTATACAGTAGTCCCCCACATTAGGTGCAGTATACAGTAGTCCCACACATTAGGTGCAGTATACAGTAGTTCCCCCACATTAGGAGCAAAAAACAGTAGTCCCACACATTAGGTGCAGTATACAGTAGTCCCCCACATTAGGTGCAGTATACTGTAGTCCCCCACATAAGTTGCAGTATACAGTAGTCCCCCACATTAGTTGCAGTATAAAGTAGTTCCCCACATTAGGTGCAGTATACAGTAGTCCCCCACATTAGGTGCAGTATACAGTAGTCCCCCACATTAGGTGCAGTATAAAATAGTTCCCCACATTAGGTGCAGTATACAGTAGTCCCCCACATTAGGTGCAGTATACAGTAGCCCCACTCATTAGGTGCAGTATACAGTAGTCCCCCACATTAGGTGCAGTATACAGTAGTCCCACACATTAGGTGCAGTATACAGTAGTTCCCCCACATTAGGAGCAATATACAGTAGTCCCACACATTAGGTGCAGTATACAGTAGTCCCCCACATTAGGAGAAGTATACAGTAGTCCCCCACATAAGTTGCAGTATACAGTAGTCCCCCACATTAGGTGCAGTATACATACAGTAGTCCCCCACATTAGGTGCAGTATACATACAGTAGTCCCACACATTAGGTGCAGTATACAGTAGTCCCCCACATTAGGTGAAGTATAAAGTAGTTCCCCACATTAGGTGCAGTATACAGTAGTCCCACACATTAGGTGCAGTATACAGTAGTCCCCCACATTAGGTGCAGTATAAAGTAGTTCCCCACATTATGTGCAGTATACAGTAGTCCCACACATTAGGTGCAGTATACAGTAGTCCCCCACATTAGGAGCAGTATACAGTAGTCCCCCACATAAGTAGCAGTATACAGTAGTCCCCCACATTAGGTGCAGTATACATACAGTAGTCCCCCACATTAGTTGCAGTATAAAGTAGTTCCTCACAATAGGTGCAGTATACAGTAGTCCCCCACATTAGGTACAGTATAAAGTAGTTCCCCACATTATGTGCACTATACAGTAGTTACCCCACATTAGGTGCAGTATAAAGTAGTCCCCCACATTAGGTGCAGTATACAGTAGTCCCCCACATAAGGTGCAGTATAAAGTAGTTCCCCTCATTAGGTGCAGTATACAGTAGTCCCGCACATTAGGTGCATTATACAGTAGTCCCCCACATTAGGTGCAGTATACATTAGTCCCACACATTAGGTGCAGTATACAGTAGTCCCCCACATTAGGTGCAGTATACAGTAGTCCCACACATTAGGTGCAGTATACAGTAGTTCCCCCACATTAGGAGCAATATACAGTAGTCCCACACATTAGGTGCAGCATACAGTAGTCCCCCACATTAGGAGCAGTATACTGTAGTCCCCCACATAAGTTGCAGTATACAGTAGTCCCCCACATTAGGTGCAGTATACATACAGTAGTCCCCCACATTAGTTGCAGTATAAAGTAGTTCCCCACATTAGGTGCAGTATACAGTAGTCCCCCACATTAGGTGCAGTATACAGTCGTCCCCCACATTAGGTGCAGTATACATACAGTAGTCCCCCACATTAGTTGCAGTATAAAGTAGTTCCCCACATTAGGTGCAGTATACAGTAGTCTCCCACATTAGGAGCAGTATACAGTAGTCCCCCACATAAGTTGCAGTATACAGTAGTCCCCCACATTAGGTGCAGTATACATACAGTAGTCCCCCACATTAGTTGCAGTATAAAGTAGTTCCTCACAATAGGTGCAGTATACAGTAGTCCCCCACATTAGGTACAGAATAAAGTAGTTCCCCACATTAGGTGCACTATACAGTAGTTACCCCACATTAGGTGCAGTATAAAGTAGTCCCCCACATTAGGTGCAGTATACAGTAGTCCCCCACATTAGGTGCAGTATAAAGTAGTTCCCCTCATTAGGTGCAGTATACAGTAGTCCCGCACATTAGGTGCATTATACAGTAGTCCCCCACATTAGGTGCAGTATACATTAGTCCCACTCATTAGGTGCAGTATGCAGTAGTCCCCCACATTAGGTGCAGTATACAGTAGTCCCACACATTAGGTGCAGTATACAGTAGTTCCCCCACATTAGGAGCAATATACAGTAGTCCCACACATTAGGTGCAGCATACAGTAGTCCCACACATTAGGAGCAGTATACTGTAGTCCCCCACATAAGTTGCAGTATACAGTAGTCCCCCACATTAGGTGCAGTATACATACAGTAGTCCCCCACATTAGTTGCAGTATAAAGTAGTTCCCCACATTAGCTGCAGTATACAGTAGTCCCCCACATTAGGTGCAGTATACAGTAGTCCCCCACATTAGGTGCAGTATAAAGTAGTTCCCCACATTAGGTGCAGTATACAGTAGTCCCCCACATTAGGTGCAGTATACAGTAGTCCCACTCATTAGGTGCAGTATACAGTAGTCCCCCACATTAGGTGCAGTATACAGTAGTCCCACACATTAGGTGCAGTATACAGTAGTTCCCCCACATTAGGAGCAATATACAGTAGTCCCACACATTAGGTGCAGTATACAGTAGTCCCCCACATTAGGAGAAGTATACAGTAGTCCCCCACATAAGTTGCAGTATACAGTAGTCCCCCACATTAGGTGCAGTATACATACAGTAGTCCCCCACATTAGGTGCAGTATACATACAGTAGTCCCACACATTAGGTGCAGTATACAGTAGTCCCCCACATTAGGTGAAGTATAAAGTAGTTCCCCACATTAGGTGCAGTATACAGTAGTCCCACACATTAGGTGCAGAATACAGTAGTCCCCCACATTAGGTGCAGTATAAAGTAGTTCCCCACATTAGGTGCAGTATACAGTAGTTCCCCCACATTAGGAGCAATATACAGTAGTCCCACACATTAGGTGCAGTATACAGTAGTCCCCCACATTAGGAGAAGTATACAGTAGTCCCCCACATAAGTTGCAGTATACAGTAGTCCCCCACATTAGGTGCAGTATACATACAGTAGTCCCCCACATTAGGTGCAGTATACATACAGTAGTCCCACACATTAGGTGCAGTATACAGTAGTCCCCCACATTAGGTGAAGTATAAAGTAGTTCCCCACATTAGGTGCAGTATACAGTAGTCCCACACATTAGGTGCAGAATACAGTAGTCCCCCACATTAGGTGCAGTATAAAGTAGTTCCCCACATTATGTGCAGTATACAGTAGTCCCACACATTAGGTGCAGTATACAGTAGTCCCCCACATTAGGAGCAGTATACAGTAGTCCCCCACATTAGGTGCAGTATACATACAGTAGTCCCCCACATTAGTTGCAGTATAAAGTAGTTCCTCACAATAGGTGCAGTATACAGTAGTCCCCCACATTAGGTACAGTATAAAGTAGTTCCCCACATTAGGTGCACTATACAGTAGTTACCCCACATTAGGTGCAGTATAAAGTAGTCCCCCACATTAGGTGCAGTATACAGTAGTCCCCCACATTAGGTGCAGTATAAAGTAGTTCCCCTCATTAGGTGCAGTATACAGTAGTCCCGCACATTAGGTGCATTATACAGTAGTCCCCCACATTAGGTGCAGTATTCATTAGTCCCACTCATTAGGTGCAGTATACAGTAGTCCCCCACATTAGGTGCAGTATACAGTAGTCCCACACATTAGGTGCAGTATACAGTAGTTCCCCCACATTAGGAGCAATATACAGTAGTCCCACACATTAGGTGCAGCATACAGTAGTCCCCCACATTAGGAGCAGTATACTGTAGTCCCCCACATAAGTTGCAGTATACAGTAGTCCCCCACATTAGGTGCAGTATACATACAGTAGTCCCCCACATTAGTTGCAGTATAAAGTAGTTCCCCACATTAGGTGCAGTATACAGTAGTCCCCCACATTAGGTGCAGTATACAGTAGTCCCCCATATTAGGTGCAGTATAAAGTAGTTTCCCACATTAGGTGCAGTATACAGTAGCCCCCCACATTAGGTGCAGTATACAGTAGTCCCACTCATTAGGTGCAGTATACAGTAGTCCCCCACATTAGGTGCAGTATACAGTAGCCCCACACATTAGGTGCAGTATACAGTAGTTCCCCCACATTAGGAGCAATATACAGTAGTCCCACACATTAGGTGCAGTATACAGTAGTCCCCCACATTAGGAGAAGTATACAGTAGTCCCCCACATAAGTTGCAGTATACAGTAGTCCCCCACATTAGGTGCAGTATACATACAGTAGTCCCCCACATTAGGTGCAGTATACATACAGTAGTCCCACACATTAGGTGCAGTATACAGTAGTCCCCCACATTAGGTGAAGTATAAAGTAGTTCCCCACATTAGGTGCAGTATACAGTAGTCCCACACATTAGGTGCAGTATACAGTAGTCCCCCACATTAGGAGCAGTATACAGTAGTCCCCCACATAAGTTGCAGTATACAGTAGTCCCCCACATTAGGTGCAGTATACATACAGTAGTCCCCCACATTAGGTGCAGTATAAAGTAGTTCCCCACATTAGGTGCAGTATAAAGTAGTCCCCCACATTAGGTGCAGTATACAGTAGTCCCCCACATTAGGTGCAGTATACAGTAGTCCCCCACATTAGGTGCAGTATACAGTAGTCCCCCACATTAGGTGCAGTATACAGTAGTCCCCCACATTAGGTGCAGTATAAAGTAGTTCCCCACATTAGGAGCAGTATACAGTAGTTACAACACATTAGGTGCAGTATACAGTAGTCCCCCACATTAGGTGCAGTATACAGTAGTCCCCCACATTAGGTGTAGTATCCAGTAGTTCCCCACATTAGTTGCTGTATAAAGTAGTTCCCCTCATTAGGTGCAGTATACAGTAGTTCCGCACATTAGGTGCAGTATACAGTAGTCCCCCCACATTAGGTGCAGTATACAGTAGTCCCCCACATTAGGTGCAGTATACAGTAGTCCCCCACATTAGGTGCAGTATAAAGTAGTTCTCCACATTAGGTGCAGTATACAGTAGTCCCCCACATTAGGTGCAGTATACAGTAGTCCCACTCATTAGGTGCAGTATACAGTAGTCCCCCACATTAGGAGCAGTATACAGTAGTCCCCCACATAAGTTGCAGTATACAGTAGTCCCCCACATTAGGTGCAGTATACATACAGTAGTCCCACACATTAGGTGCAGTATACAGTAGTCCCCCACATTAGGTGCAGTATAAAGTAGTTCCCCACATTAGGTGCAGTATACAGTAGTCCCACACATTAGGTGCAGTATACAGTAGTCCCCCACATTAGGAGCAGTATACAGTAGTCCCCCACATAAGTTGCAGTATACAGTAGTCCCCCACATTAGGTGCAGTATACATACAGTAGTCCCCCACATTAGGTGCAGTATAAAGTAGTTCCCCACATTAGGTGCAGTATACAGTAGTCCCCCACATTAGGTGGAGTATAAAGTAGTTCCCCACATTAGGTGCAGTATACAGTAGTCCCCCACATTAAGTGCAGTATACAGTAGTTACCACACATTAAGTGCAGTATACAGTTGTCCCCCACATTAGGTGCAGTATACAGTAGTCCCTCACATTAGGTGCAGTATACAGTAGTCCCCGACATTAGGTGCAGTATAAAGCAGTTCCCCACATTAGGTGCAGTATACAGTAGTCCCCAACATTAGGTGCAGTATAAATTAGTCCCCCACATTAGGTGCAGTATACAGTAATTCCCCACATTAGGTACAGTATACAGTGGTTCCCCACATTAGGTGCAGTCCACAGTCCACAGTACACATACCCTAATGTCACCCATGTAAACTCCTCTACACCCCTCTGTCACCCATGTACACTTCTCTACACCCCTCAGCCTCCCATGTACACTCCTCTACATCCCACTTTGACCCATGTACACTCCTCTACACCCCTCTGTCACCCATGTATACTCCTCTACACCCCTCTGTCACCCATGTACACTCCTCTACACCCCTCTGTCACCCATGTACATTCCTCTACACCCCTCAGCCTCCCATGTACACTCCTCTACATCCCACTTTGACCCATGTACACTCCTCTACACCCCTCTGCCATCCATGTACACTACTCTACACCCCTCTGCCACCCTTGTACACTCCTCTACACCCCCTGCCACCCTTGTACACTCCTCTACACCCATCTGTCACCCATGTACACTCCTCTACACCCCTCTGTCACCCATGTACATTCCTCTACACCCCTCAGCCTCCCATGTACACTCCTCTACATCCCACTTTGACCCATGTATACTCCTCTACACCCCTCTGTCACCCATGTATACTCCTCTACACCCCTCTGTCACCCATGTACACTCCTCTACACCCCTCTGTCACCCATGTACATTCCTCTACACCCCTCAGCCTTCCATGTACACTCCTCTACATCCCACTTTGACCCATGTACACTCCTCTACACCCCTCTGCCATCCATGTGCACTACTCTACACCCCTCTGCCACCCTTGTACACTCCTCTACACCCCCTGCCACCCTTGTACACTCCTCTACACCCCTCTGTCACCCATGTACACTCCTCTACACCCCTCTGTCACCCATGTACACTCCTCTACACCCCTATGTCACCCATGTAAACACCTCCACACCCCTCTGTCACCCATGTACACTCCTCTACACCCCTCTGACACCCATATACACTCCTCTACACCCCTGTCACCCCACTGAAACCCATGTACACTCCTCTACACCCCTCTGTCACCCATGTACACTCCTCTACACCCCTCTGTCACCCATGTACACTCCTCTACACCCCTCTGTCACCCATGTACACTCCTCTACACCCCTCCGTCACCCATGTTCACTCCTCTACACCCCTCTGCCACCCATGTACACTCCTCTACACCCCTCTGTCACTCATGTACACTCCTCTTCACCCCTCTGCCAAACATGTACACTCCTCTACACTCCTCTGTCACCCATGTACACTCCTCTACACCCCTCAGCCTCCCATGTACATTCCTCTACACCCCTCTGTCACCCATGTTCACTCCTCTACACCCCTCTGCCACCCATGTACACTCCTCTACACCCCTATGTCACCCATGTACACTCCTCTACACCCATCTGCCACCCATATACACTCCTCTACACCCCTTTGTCACCCATGTTCACTCCTCTACACCCCTCTGCCACCCATGTACACTCCTCTACACTCCTCTGTCACCCATATACACTCCTCTACACCCCTCTGTCACCCATGTACACTCCTCTACACCCCTCTGTCACCCATGTACACGCCTCTACACCCCTCTGTCACCCATGTACACTCCTCTACACCCCTCTGTCACCCATGTACACTCCTCTACACCCCTATGTCACCCATGTACACTCCTCTACACCCTTCTGTCACCCATGTAAACACCTCCACACCCCTCTGTCACCCATGTACACTCCTCTACACCCCTCTGACACCCATATACACTCCTCTACACCCCTGTCACCCCACTGAAACCCATGTACACTCCTCTACACCCCTCTGTCACCCATGTACACTCCTCTACACCCCTCTGTCACCCATGTACACTCCTCTACACCCCTCTGTCACCCATGTACACTCCTCTACACCCCTCCGTCACCCATGTTCACTCCTCTACACCCCTCTGCCACCCATGTACACTCCTCTACACCCCTCTGTCACTCATGTACACTCCTCTTCACCCCTCTGCCAAACATGTACACTCCTCTACACTCCTCTGTCACCCATGTACACTCCTCTACACCCCTCAGCCTCCCATGTACACTCCTCTACACCCCTCTGTCACCCATGTTCACTCCTCTACACCCCTCTGCCACCCATGTACACTCCTCTACACCCCTATGTCACCCATGTACACTCCTCTACACCCATCTGCCACCCATATACACTCCTCTACACCCCTTTGTCACCCATGTTCACTCCTCTACACCCCTCTGCCACCCATGTACACTCCTCTACACTCCTCTGTCACCCATATACACTCCTCTACACCCCTCTGTCACCCATGTACACTCCTCTACACCCCTCTGTCACCCATGTACACGCCTCTACACCCCTCTGTCACCCATGTACACTCCTCTACACCCCTCTGTCACCCATGTACACTCCTCTACACCCCTCTGCCATCCATGTACACTACTCTACACCCCTCTGCCACTCTTGTACACTCCTCTACACCCCCTGCCACCCATGTACACTCCTCTACACCCCTCTGTCACCCATGTACACTCCTCTACACCCCTCTATCACCCATGTACACTCCTCTACACCCCTCTGTCACCCATGTACACTCCTCTACACCCTTCTGTCACCCATGTAAACTCCTCCACACCCCTCTGTCACCCATGTACACTCCTCTACACCCCTCTGACACCCATATACATTCCTCTACACCCCTGTCACCCCTCTGAAACCCATGTAAACTCCTCTACACCCCTCTGTCACCCATGTACACTCCTCTATACCCCTTTGTCCCCCATGCACACTCCTCTATACCCCTCTGTCACCCATATACACTCCTCTACACCCCTCTGTCACCCATGTACACTCCTCTACACCCCTGTCACCCATGTACACTCCTCTACACCCCTATGTCACCCATGTACACTCCTCCACACCCCTCTGTCACCCATGTACACTCCTCTACACCCCTCTGTCACCCATGTACACTCGTCTACACCCCTCTGTCACCCATGTTCACTCCTCTACACCCCTCTGCCACCCATGTACACTCCTCTACACCCCTATGTCACCCATGTGCACTCCTCTACAACCCTCTATCACCCATGTACACTCCTATACACCCCTTTGTCACCCATGTACACTGCTCTACACCCCTCCGTCACTCATGTACACTCCTCTTCATCCCACTTTGACCCATGTACAGTCCTCTACACCCCTCTGCCATCCATGTACACTCCTCTACACCCCTCTGCCACCCTTGTACACTCCTCTACACCCCCTGCCACCCATGTACACTCCTCTATACCCCTCTGTCACCCATGTACACTCCTCTACACCCCTCTGTACACTCCTCTACACCCCTCTGTCACCCATGTACACTCCTCTACACCCTTCTGTCACCCATGTAAACTCCTCCACACCCCTATGTCACCTATGTACACTCCTCTACACCCCTCTGACACCCATATACACTCCTCTACACCCCTCTGTCACCCATGTACACTCCTCTCCACCCCTCTGACACCCATGTACACTCCTCTACACCCCTCTGTCACCCATGTACACTCCTCTCCACCCCTCTGTCACCCATGTACACTCCTCTACACCCCTCTCACACCCATATACATTCCTCTTCACCCCTCTGTCACCCATGTACACTCCTCTACACCCCTCTGACACCCATGTACACTCCTCTACACCCCTCTGTCACTCATGTACATCCCTGTCACCCCTCTACACCCCTCTGTCACCCATATACACTCCATTACACCCCTCTGCCACCCATGTACTCCCCTCTACACCCCTCTGTCACCCATGTACACTCCTCTACACCCCTCTGACACCCATGTACACTCCTCTACACCCCTCTGACACCCATATACATTCCTCTACACCCCTCTGTCACCCATGTACACTCCTCTACACCCCTCTGACACCCATGTACACTCCTCTACACCCCTCTGTCGCCCATGTACACCCCTGTCACCCCTCTACACCCCTCTGCCACCCATGTACACTCCATTACACCCCTCTGCCACCCATGTACTCCCCTCTACACCCCTCTGTCACCCATGTACACTCCTCTACACCCCTCTGACACCCATGTACACTCCTCTACACCCCTCTGTCACCCATGTAGACTCCTCTATACCCCTCTGACACCCATGTACACTCCTCTACACCCCTCTGTCACCCCTGTACACCCCTCTTTCACCCCTCTACACCCATCTGTCTCCCATGTACACTCCTCTATACCCCTTTGTCATCCATGTACACTCCTCTACACCCCTCTGTCATCCATGTACACTCCTCTACCCCCCTCTGTCACCCACGTACACTCCTCTACACCCCTCTGTCACCCATATACACTCCTCTACACCCTTCTGTCACCCCTCTACACTCCTCTGTCACCCCTCTACACACCAGTCACCCATGTACAGTCCTCTACACGCCCCTTTCACCCATGTACTCTCCTCTACACCCATCTGTCACCCCTGTACACCCCTCTGTCACCCCTCTACAACCATCTGTCTCCCATGTACACTCCTCTTCACCCCTCTGCCACCCATGTACACTCCTCTACACTCCTCTGTCATCCATATACACTCCTCCACACCCCTCTGTCACCCATGTACATTCCTCTACACCCCTGTTACCCATGTACACACCTCTACACCCCTCTGTCACCCATGTACACTTCTCTACACCCCTCTGTCACCCATGTTCACTCCTCTACACCCCTCTGCCACCCATGTACACTCCTCTGTCACCCATGTACATTCCTCTACACCCCTCAGCCTCCTATGTACATTCCTCTACACCCCTTTGTCACCCATGTACACTCCTCTACACCCCTCTGTCACCCATGTTCACTCCTCTACACCCCTCTGCCACCCATGTACACTCCTCTACACCCCTATGTCACCCATGTGCACTCCTCTACACCCCTCTGCCACCCATATACACTCCTATACACCCCTCTGACACCCATGTACACTCCTCCACACTCCTCTGTCACCCATGTACACTCCTCTACACCCCTCTGTCACCCATGTACACTCCTCTACACCCTTCTGTCACCCATATACACTCCTCTGTCACCCCTCTACACACCAGTCACCCATGTACAGTCCTCTACACGCCACTTTCACCCATGTACACTCCTCTACACCCATCTGTCACCCATAACCCTCTACACCCCTCTGTCACCCATATACACTCTTCTACACCCATCTGCCACCCATGAACACTCCTCTACACTCCTCCGCCACCAATGTACACTCCTCTACACCCCTCTGTCACCAATGTACACTCCTCTACACCCCTCTTTCCCCCATGTACACTCCTCTACACCCATCTGTCACCCATAACCCTCTACACCCCTCTGCCACCAATGTACACTCCTCTACACCCCTCTGTCCCCCATGTACACTCCTTCACACCCCTCTGTCCCCCATGTACACTCCTCTACACCCCTCTGTCACCCATGTACACTCCTCTACACCCTTCTGTCACCCATATACACTCCCCTGTCACCCCTCTACACACCAGTCACCCATGTACACTCCTCTACATGCCACTTTCACCCATGTACACTACTCTACACCCATCTGTCACCCATATACACTCCTCTACTCCTTTGGATAGGGGATAAGATGTCTCAGGGCCGGAGTACCCCTTTAAGATGGGAATTTGCTTCTACTCCAGACAGTTCCTGACATGGACGGAGGTGTCAGCAGAAAGCACTGTGGTCGTGACAGAAAATAAATCCAAAAAGAAAATAACCTCTGGAGAATACAGCCGCTAATAAATACTGGAAGGATTAAGATTTTTTTTTTTTAATAGAAGTAATTTACAAATCTGTTAAACTTTCTGGCACCAGTTGACGTACAAAAAAAAAAAAAGTTTTCCACCAGAATACCCCTTTAAAGTACTGTGCACAACGTATATGTGGTTTATTGCTGGGGTATGCGTGCTGTTTGACAAAACACGGTGGCAGGGGAAGTCTGACCATGAGGCTATTTGGTAGTAAACAGGTAATAGCATGAGGAACTTATTCTATGACCATTACATTGTTGGGTCTACATCAGGGGTCTCAAACTGGTGGCCCTCCAGGTGTTGCAAAACTTTAACTCCCAGCATTCCCGACAACCATTAGCTGCAGAAAATGTCTGTCTGGGCATGTGCAGGCATGCTGGGAGTTGAAGTTTTGCATCATTGAGGGCCACCAGTTTGAGACCCGTGGTCTATATGCTTATTTTAAAATAGGCGGAAAGTGATGACTGTGTACTGCCGGTGTGAGCTGTGACATCAGCATTCGTGGCTTGTGTGAGGACACACCACTGGTGGAAAGATGTGAGAGCGACATCAGCCACATAGAGCCACATGGAGCGACATCAGCCACCAGGCCAGTATTTTACAGGCACAGCCTTTACTTTGCCGACCCTGCCGGTATTTTTATATAAAAAATACTGGCAATGCAATGGTCGGTATTTATCCAACCAATCCGACTCCTGGAATGGATCCAGCCAATCAGATTCCCGGAATATTGCACCATATACTATACCAGTGTTTCCCAACCAGAGCGCCTCCAGCTGTTGCAAAACTGAAAACTCCAGCATGCTCGGACAGCCGTTGGCTGTCCGGGCATGCTGGGAGTTGCAGTTTTGCGACAGCTGGAGGCACCCCTGGTTGGGAAACACTGGTTTAGGCTGGGTTCACATCACATTTTTACCATACTACGGATGGAACAGTACGGGAAAAAGTAAACCGTATGCGTTTTTAAACCGTATACTGTTTTTAAAAGTGCATATAGTTCCATCCATTTAAAAAAAAAAAAAAAAAACATACGTTTTTGAAAATGGGAGGGATCTTGGGTGGGGACATTAGGGTGCAAATGCACATGTGCAAAGTAAAAACCGTATATGTTTTCACGTATGGAACCGTATACATGTGCGTTTTCCATTGACGTCCATTTAAAAAAACAAAAACGTATGCGGTTGCAGTACGGTTTTTACATCGGAGTCAAAACCGTGGTTGACTACGATTTTGTCTCCAGTTTAATAACCGTACTGCAATCGCATACGTTTTTTTTAACATGGAAGTCAATGGAAAACGCACATGTATACGGTTCCATACGGGAAAACATACAGTTTTTCTTTGCACATGCGCATTTGCATCCTAAAGTCCCCACCCAAGACCCCTCCCATTAAAAATGGACAACATTTTCAAAAACGGACGGAACTGTATGCACTTTTAAAAACAGTATACAGTTTAAAAATGCATACGGTTTACTTTTTTCAATACTGTTCCATCCGTTTTTTGCCATACGGTTTTCTTTAGAAAAACGGATTGAAAACATTCTGGCAAAAACGTGATGTGAACTCAGCCTTAGAGAGGACAGCAGAAGAGACAGCTGGAGCCGGGGGACAGACAAGTACTATCCGTGACATGAATAGCACCTGAATAAGAATTGCTGAAGCAGCACAGGGACTACAGAGTGTTAACCCATGGCTCTGCATCCGACCCATGGAGTGGTGCCTGAAGGCAGTAAAAAAAATTGCCACAAGATACAAAAATGATTGTTTCCACACACCAGCAAAAACGCAAGGAAAGAACACAAGAAAAACTGAATAAACGCAGGAAAAAGCTGTGAGTTTTTCTGGCGTTTTTACTGGTGAACAAAAAACCTCAATGAAATCCGAGTGTCAAAGCAATAGAACAAAATCCCTACGTCCACTTTTCCTGTGAGGTGCAGCTCAGGTGTCCAAATAGAACTGTGTGGAGATTTAGAACTTTGAACAAAATTTATCCTGTGCCGGGGCGTGGCTTGGCGCGCTGGCTGCTAGACGTGCACCCTGAGAGCTCCTGCCTGGGCCGGTAGATAACGGGCTACTACGACGGGTTATGGGAAGGCGCCGACAGAATAAACAGCACCAACAGCTGCCTCAACCCTCCGGGGACCCCTCGCACCTGATTTCTGCGTTCTTTCATCCTCCTGGGCTGCATACGGGGAAGTCCCGAACAACGGAGCCGATAGCAGTAATGGCCGCAGCCGGAAGTGAAGCTCTGGCTCCGGCTCTGTGCGCAGCAACAACAAGCTCTGAGCCTGCTCACCTCTCCTCCACCGCCTTAGCTCCTGTGGGGAGATCCGTACAGGACCGACAGAGACAGACCACGGGAACAACAGTGGACACTCACCCGCAATCCACAGGTACGGAGCACTCCTCACCTCTCGCTCCCCTGGGTACTGGGCAGCCCCTTATGACCACACTGCTCCCTCGGGAAGACCCTCAGCAGCCTCCGGTCTCCACACAGCATCTACCCGCCTCTGCTTCCCCCGCAGGTGCCTCTCCCTCAGCAGACGTAGCAGAGGAGGCCTCCTCAGCAACACGCCGCCACGGAGGTCGGGATAATCTTCCTCCACTTCAGAGGCCCCATCACACCCGGAATGCTTCTGAATCCCCATGCTATGGGTCTTCATCAAAGGCTCCTAATCCTGAACTTCCAGACCACCATCTATCACAGAGGGAGTCCATGAGGCCACCCACTACTTCCTCCCTGGGAAAAACAGGACCCCCCTTCACAGTTCTTGGGGGTGTCCCTTCCAGCTCTGAATTGCATACAGATTCTGGGCCCCAACAACTATCCCCTGGTTCTCCCAGGGCCCCGGGTCCCCCACCCCGAAATGTGCAGGACTGGGCAACTGAAATGGAGGTTGCGGGATCTGACCCAGATAAAAACTCCTGCGACTCTTCCTCTGACACTGACACCCCAGACTACTGGGGTGAAAGCCCTCCAGCAAAAAAAAAGCTATTTAAGACACCCCTGAAAATGTCCACTGGCAAAACGGGCAAATCCAACTATTCCTCTTCTGATGACTCACACTCTTGCCCGAAACGCTTGCTTCACTCTCAGAAGCTGAAACCACATTCCACACATGGAGGTGTCTGGACCTCTCCACCTAAAGGGGTCGTGGGTGCTGTCTTACCCTCTCCTGAAGCAGCGGTCAATACCCTCAAAGGTCATCCTGAATTACAGGCCTTGCTCGCACTGCTGCCAACTAAAGCGGATATGGCATCACTGGCATCTGACCTGAAAGCAGCGTGGAAGAGTGACCTTGTGCCGGTCAAAGCAGAGATCTCGAGTCTGCAAGCCAGGGTCCAAACCCTGGAAGACTTCCAGTCGTCTGTTACTAATCAGATACAATCCCTACAGGACTCTACTAAACGCCTATCCCTACAGCAATCTGCGACAATTGAACACCTGGACGACATTGATAATCGTAACCGCAGGAATAACATACGGCTTAAGGGCCTGCCTGAATCAGTAAAACCACAAGAGCTGGAAAAAACGGTGCAACGTTTGCTTAATGAAGTCCTTCAAAAACCTCCAGATAACATGATTGAACTTGATAGAGTACACCGTGCACTTAAAGCAAAGAATCCTGACCCGAACAAGCCTAGAGATGTCATATGTCGGGTACACCACTTCACTCAAAAGGATGCGATCATGAGAAATGCCCGTACCCTAAAGACTCTCACCTACAATGGGTCACTGGTGCAACTCTACCCAGATCTCTCCCTTCGAACACTTCGACTGAGGGCAACACTGAAGCCATTACTACAAACCCTTCTCAACGCACAGATTCAATACAAGTGGGGCTACCCCTTTGCCCTGATAGCCCACCATGGCACAACCATGGCTACCTTGAGACGCCCTGATGATCTTCTCAACTTTCTGCACACTTTTAAACTCCCGCCAATCCACCTCCCCGAATGGGAGCAGCTCTATTCTGGAACTGATCCATCCCCTATCCACAGATCACATGCTGCTCAGGGGTACGGCACACAGCGACAGACGACCCCACTTCCCCAACGACAGAAAAGGAAGACCTGAAGGCTGCGGAGTGGGCCTGAATGCCCCGTTGTTTGGTACCCTCCTGAAGGACCCTCTGAAGACTCTGAGCTACTGATCATTCCACTGGACTCTCTGGAATGCCATACGTAATATTGTTCTCACTGTGTTTTATTGACCTTTTCTAAGATATAATACCGATCTTCCTTAAGAAGTCTCGGTCATCGTTCCTACCCGTTCTCATACTGCTGTACATTGAAACTGCTCGTAACTCTGTTTTCCCCCCCCATGACCCACTGTCCATTGGCCTCCATAGGGTTTATTGCCCACCTAGTAGCCATCTGCCCGTAACTTAGCGTACCCTCCTCCCTGCCATAGGGATGAGTGGTCACATATAGAATCATTAGGCCCCGGCCTTAGTCTGACCCTTGCTCACATTTTTTGATGATAGCTGTTTTGCGACCACCTATTCTCGGCTGTCGCGCTTTCCATGTTTCCCCCATTAGGATCCTTGCTAGGCTGGTCCTGGCTTGGTTTTGGGCCCTTATGGCCATTCTCTTTAGTCCCCTTGCTGGGGTGTCTATGCCCCAGCTGCTGTGTCTTCCCTCCACCTCCTTCCTTCACTCCTCTGCTCCTCACTCTTTCCTCTGTTTTGTTCTCAATTTTAGGTCTGAGGCGTTTCCTGCTATACTCCTGTTCGGATTGGAGGTCTGGATGTCACCTGGGCACCTGGGTAAGTGGTCCTTACACCCATCTTATATGCAATGGCGGCTGACATTAAGATAGCATCTATTAACGTGCAGGGCTTCAACACACCTGAAAAGAGAGCTCAAACCTTATATTCTTTTCACAGACAGAAAGTACACATCCTGATGCTTCAGGAGACTCATTTTAAGGAGGGACATCTCCCGACACTTAACTCTAGGTACTATCCGAATTGGTACCATAGTACCAATTCGGAGGCCAGAACGAAGGGGGTGTCAATTGCTTTCCACGGATCACTCCCCATAAAAGTCACCTCTTCCTTGATAGATCCTAACGCCCGCTATGTTTTCCTGAATTGCACAATTGCGGATCGTAATTTCACAATAGCTTCCATATACGCCCCCAACCACTCCCAAATCACCTTCCTGCTTCGTACACTGGACACTCTATCGTCATTTGCCACGGGCTCCATAATTCTATGTGGAGATATGAACGTCCCGCTCTTCCCCTCATGCGATACCTCCTCGGGTCACTCAACACTATCCCATGCCAAACTTAGGGCACTACGCCAGAAACTACACACGTTACAGCTTAGCGACACTTGGAGAGCGCTTCACCCGGAAGGTAGGGATTACACCTTTTATTCGCACCCTAGGCAATCTTACAGTAGACTTGATTACATATTCTTCCCGCACCACCTTCTCACCAATATCTCCGTGGCCTCCATTGGAGTTATGACCCACTCTGATCACGCTCCTGTGTTCTGCACATTCTCTATCCCCTCCTTTGCCAAACCTCACTCTTCATGGAGACTAAACGAATCGCTGCTATTGGACACGTTGTGCCTCCAAAAACTCAAATCCTCAATACATCAGTTTACGCTAGATCACTCATCAGACCCCACTTCTTCACCTATAAAATGGGATACTTTGAAATGTGTACTTAGGGGTGTTCTGATGAAACATGGGGCAAGGCTTAAGAGGGAAGCGTCCGCTAGGTTTCTCTCTTTATCACAGTCATTACACAGACTAGAGACACAACACAAAGCCTCGCAACAAGATGCAGTTTACAGGGAGCTGATACGGATACGCCATGAACTCCTGACCCTGCTGACTACTAAACATCGACATTATAAACAACTCACGGGTAAAGTCTTTTATGAATGGGGCAATAAATCTGGTAGACTATTAGCTTCTGCCCTTAGGAATAAACGCTCCTCCACTTATATCCCTGCTATCCACTCGCCTTCGGGCTCCACTACCCACCTCACCCCTGACATATTGGCCGCATTTCAGAACTATTACAATGGTCTATATAACCTCCCTTGTCCATCTGCCCTCTCTACTCCCTCCTCAGACCCGCACTCACTGCAGGCATACTTAGATGACACGGCACTCCCATCTCTGCCACCTGAAACCATCCAAACACTGGAGGCCCCTTTCACCCCTGAGGAGCTGGAGTTAGTGATTTCGGCACTACCGGCCGGAAAGAGCCCTGGCCCAGATGGCTACACCGCGAAGTTCTTCAAGACACTTCGTTCTGAATTGCTATCCCCGCTCCTCTCGGCGTTCAATGAGGTCGCACCTGGATCGCCACTCCCGCCCTCCTTCTTACGAGCATTTGTGACAGTAATACCCAAAGAGGGGAAAGACCCTTTATTATGCCCCAGCTACCGCCCTATTTCCTTGATTAATGTTGATGCCAAGATTTTCGCGAAGTTGTTGGCAAACAGACTGGCGGACCACATGGATTCTCTGATCCACCCTGATCAAGTGGGCTTTGTAAGAGGTCGAGAGGCGCGTGATAACACCATGCGAGCGTTCTCGACTATACATTATGCTCAGAGCCAACACCTCCCCCTGATGTTGCTCTCGTTGGATGCAGAGAAAGCTTTTGATCGGGTGGACTGGGAGTTCATGGAAGCCGCTTTATTACAGGTAGGCCTAGGTCCCCTTATGCTGGGGCGTATTAAAGCACTCTATACTGATCCTATGGCACAAATACGAATTAATGGCCAACTCTCTGCCCCCTTCAGAATTAAGAATGGTACGAGGCAGGGCTGTCCCCTCTCCCCGCTCTTGTATGTTCTATGTATGGAACATCTCCTCGTGGACATCAGACGGAACCCGGACATCCAGGGGATAGCACTCTCTCAATGCCAGTATAAATCCTCTGCATATGCAGATGACCTCCTCCTGTTCCTGTCCTCCCCATTGCTCTCCCTACCCTCACTATTGACCACCATTCGCAGGTACTCTAGTTATAGCAATTATAAGATTAACCCATCCAAATGTGAGGCCATGAATATTACGCTCCCCCCCGCGATTGTGAAGTCCTTGATGGCTTCCTACCCGTTTAAATGGCAAACGCACTCACTTAAGTATCTGGGCATTCAGGTACCCAGGAACCACATCGATACATACCGACTGAACTACGCCCCACTTTTACAAACGTTACGCGCAGACCTGGCCAGATGGGAGCGCAGAGACTTTTCGTGGCTGGGTAGGGTCAACATACTGAAAATGAATCTCCTCCCACGTCTGCTCTATTTATTCTCTTGCATACCACTGTATCTGCCCCGCTCCTTTTTCAGAGAGGTGGCTGCGATCCAGTCTGGCTTTGTCTGGGCACGGCGGCACCCCCGACTGGCGAGACAGACCTTAATACGTAGGAAAAGAGATGGGGGTCTAGCGTTACCAGATCCGACTCTATACTATCTAGCCACGGTCCTCAATAGGGTCTTAGATGGCTTCCACCACAGATCAAAAAAACAATGGGTGATTTTTGAAAGTAGGGCCATGGGAACGGATGTCAAAACATTGTTATGGACACCTGGCCTTTTGACTATTAAAACCACCCCCCCGAATATACCTCCAATCGCAGGATCGGTACTTAGGACATATAAAACTTACCTGTCCCATAGGCATTTCATCCCTTCTCCTGGCCCATTATCACCCCTCTTTAGCAACCCGGCCTTTCCACCGGGTCAACACTCTCACTCCTTCCTCTCCTTCTGTAGAGATGAAGCCCCAATGCTTCGAGACTTAATATCCCACAATGAATTACGACCCCTATCGGATCTCTTGCATATCCCCACCCCCCCTACCTTCACGCAGACCTTCCAATATGCCCAACTCACGCATTTTCATAATTCGCAAAGAGACAGAATGGCCCTGTATAGACCCCTCACACCATTCGAACAACTTTGTACCTCTGCTACTCCAATACGTAAATCTGTCAGCACCTTATACACACACCTCCTTGACGCAACCTCCACATCACCCCCGTCCTATTGCAATGCATGGGAAAGGGAATTAGATTGCCAGATCACGAGCTCGGAGTGGAGACAAGCCTTCTCATGGTGCCACCGGTCCTCCATCTCCTGCAAAACACAGGTACTCAATTATAAGATACTTGCAAGATGGTATCGCGTACCCTCATTACTTGCTCGCATGTATCGGAATGTTCCCGATACCTGCTGGCGTTGTGGAGAACCAGGTGGCACCATGACCCATATCTGGCTTACATGTCCAGCCCTGACATCCTTTTGGGAACAGACATTGGATATTATATCCAGATTGACTGGGGCTCGGGTGACTAGGGAACCCAAGATGATCTTACTGTCCATTTTGCCGGAACAATTGCACAAACCCACCTCCAGACTACTCCATTTCCTCCTCCTGGCTGCCAGGACTGTAATCCCCCGCCTATGGCGCTCACATGTGCCTCCTTCAGTCTCAGACTGGCTTAAAGAAGTATCCCACCTACATAGAATGGAGGAACTGATTGCTGACTCCCGTAAACAAATCGACCGTTTCTACTCTACCTGGAGACCCTGGTCAGAGTTTATGTCCTCACACAGTTTTGAAGCCCTGCACGTAGCCTCGTGATACACCGCCTACTGCCATTGCTTGCTGAACCTCGGTGGCTACACCGATCCTCTCCACCAGGTGCCCGGGTGATGCCGGAGTTCGTGCCCGAATTGACTTTTACTTCGAAGTGTTGAATGTATATGTTGCTCTCACCGGACCTCTCTCTTTCCCCTCCACCCTCCTCGTCCCTTCTCTCCCTCTATCTTGCTCTTTTTCTCTTTCTCCCTGGCTTTGTTCTTTTTCTTATTTTTTTCTCATTTCCTGCCTTAACCCTTCCCACATGTCTTTAGCATCACCATATTGTGGTTAGGTATCCCCCTTTACTGAGGCCCAGGGTGAATGTTTTCTTGGACTCGCTCTCCCATGATCTACCTGAATATGCTCCCTGGGATATATGGATCACTCGTAGACCCGTGCGGTCTCCCGCTGGACCTTACCCAGTCCATACAGGTCCATGCGATAGACTAGGTTGCTCACATACTTACAAATTTCCTCCAACTGGATGGACTTAGTACGACCCCTGGGGCCCACTAGTCAAGACACCATAGAACCCCTGGGAATAGTAGTCACTCCCCTGAGGAACATCGTGTCCATGGAAACATTTATCTCACGTCCTCAATGTTCTGGTTTTTTTTTTGACATTGGCACTGTTATATTTGACTCATTGATTGTCATCGCCTAACGGCCTCGCATGATATTGTTAAAGTGTTATTGCTTTTTCTTGACATAAAATCAATAAAAACTTACTTTGGAAAAAAAAAAAAAAAATTTATCCTGTGCCTTGCAATTGCACCAAATTTAGACCAACCAAAACAATCTACAAAAAACATGTACCTACAACAAGGATAAATTTTCCCCAATGTATATGTGTGATTGTGTGTATATGTAGTAAAGCTGAGTGTGAGTGTGTGTATATGCAGTAGTGCTGAGTGAGTGTGTGTATATGTAGCTGTAGCCGAGTATGTGATTGTGTATATGCAGCAGAGCTGAGTGTGTGATCAGGTGTATGTAGCAAAGCTGAGTGTGTGATTGTGTAAATGCAGTAGAGCTGAGTGTGAGTGTGTGTATATGCAGTAGTGCTGAGTGAGTGTGTTTATATGTAGCTGTAGCTGACTGTGTGATTGTGTTTATGCAGCAGAGCTGAGTGTGTGATCAGGTGTATGTAGCAGAGCTGAGTGTGTGATTGTGTAAATGCAGTAGAGCTGAGTGTGTGATTGTGTAAATGCAGCAGAGCTGAGTGTGTGATTGTGTATATGTAGCAGAGCTGAGTGTGTGATTTTGTAAATGCAGTAGAGCTGAGTGAGTGATCAGGTGTACGTAGCAGAGTTGAGTGTGTGCGTGGTCGTGCTTATACATAATCACACATTCAGCTCTGCTCCATACACATGTCGCACACTAATTTCTGCTACATGTACATGATCACACACTCAGCTCTGGTACATGTACACAGTGTTTACCAACCAGGGTACCTCCAGCTTTGGCAAAACTGCAACTCCCAGCATGCCAAGTTTTGCAACACTTGGAGACATTCTGGTTGGTAAACACTGATATAGAGGTAAGGGGACAGATTGTTCAGCAAAATTACATATTTTTTAAACCCAGATATTCTGTGGGAGATTCTCAAAAACTTATATAATTTCTGTTCCAGCGATATGATTCACACCTTTTTTTTCTCCTCACATTTTCAAAGGTCTCTTGTGCTGCTTTGAAAATATGTGAAAATTCATTTTCGCACCTCAATTTTTTTTTTGCAGCCATATTGGATTTTTTTTGCGCCAAATTTTACATCCCAGAAAATTCTTGCAGAAACATCTCACAAAATATTCCATGGTTTCTAGTGCTCAGTGATAACTGTATAAATAAAACATTTCTGAGCTTAAATGTGAGTGCAGGAGCAGTGACCAAGAAAAAAATAAAATTAAAAAAATATATATGTTTTAAGGCTGATTTATCAGCCTGTATTTGTGGGAGGGGCGGGATTTCGCTATAAGAACCCAGCGGCAGTACCCGAGCTTGACGCCGCGGGTTCGTCACGTGATGTCAGCAAGTCAGCTGACCAGAAGTAGGATGTAGCGTTAGTGCGGGTGGTGAGTATGCCTGTCGGGGCTCCCGGTCCGGCGACTTACAACTACGGGCGGTGAGTATGTGGCGCTGCGGAGACCGGGAGCCGGGGCAACTACATGTTACAAGCATATTCCACATTGCCCGCCGCCCGCAGCCTCTGTTACTATGCGGGCACTCGTGACACGTGACACGCAATTAGCGGCTCTGTCGGATCTGAGGTGGACTACAGGGTAAGTGTAATTTTTCATAGCAATGGTATGGATTCGGCTTGCTGCCGGCACGTTGGGAAGTTGCCACCGGGCGGGACTTCACTATATCGGTTCTTCAGTACACGGGGAGAGCTCTTATCATAAACGCCCCATAACCCATCCCGGTGTCTGCACTGGGTCATTTGGGGAAGCTGCTACGGTTGTTTAGGGTATTTACTCACAGGAGCTGTTTCCTCATGCACAGGGGACATGTTTTCAATGACCTATGGGGTATTGTGAGTTCATAATTGTTGGTTATCTGTACAGCATACTCAGGTCACGTGTTTACATTTAAATCCAGGGTGCAGTCACTTTGTGCAATGTGAATCGGAGTAGCACAGGGGATTGCAGTCTCATAAGTTCGGGGGTCTCCTAATCTTATTGGTATACATTAGTCGTCAGTAGCAAGCACACACACACACACAAGAATAAATATATATATATATATATATATATATACACACACATTTCTACAAATTGCCTTATAAGTACGCTCTTATAGTAATTCTGTGCACACAGACGGTAATGTAGCCGGGCACACGCTTCATTATTCTATGCTATATGGTCATATAGTCGTCGGTGTACACGCTCTTATAATTCAATCTTTGTACACGGTCATATAGTTGGTCACTGCATATTTGTTGGTCACCGCATATATAGTTGGTCACTGCGTATATTGTTGGTCACTGCATATATAGTTGGTCACTGCATATATAGTTGGTCACTGCATATATCGTTGGTCACTGCATATATTGTTGGTCACTGCATATATAGTTGGTCACTGCATATATAGTTGGTCACTGCATATATCGTTGGTCACTGCATATATTGTTGGTCACTGCATATATTGTTGGTCACTGCATATATTGTTGGTCACTGCATATATAGTTGGTCACTGCATATATAGTTGGTCACTGCACATATAGTTGGTCACTGCATATATAGTTGGTCACTGCATATATAGTTGGTCACTGCATATAGTTGTTTTTGTGCATACTCATATAATTTGTTCGCTCCAATAATTCTGCGCATACAGCCATATAGTTGTTCTGTGCACAAGCCCTCATAAGTGCTGTACACACGTTCGTAGCATTCATACTATACACACATTTGTAGGATTTATACTGTACTCTGTACACACGCTCGTAGGATTCATGCTGTACACATGCTTGTGGCGTTTATACTGTTCACTTGCTTGTAGGATTTATACTGTACACACGCTTGTGCATACTTTTAAGATTCATGCTTGTACCATTTATACTGTACACATGCTTGTACATGCTTGTAGGATTTATGCTGTACACACACTTGTAGGAATTTTGCTGTACACACACTAGTAGGATATGCTGTACACATGCTTGTAGGATTCATACTGTACACGCGCTTGTAGGAATTGTACTGTACACACATTTGTAGATCTATGGGTTTCTCACGCTCGTAGGATTTACACTGTACATGCTTGTTGGGTTGGATTATTTGTGTGTTCATGGGGTTCATGCTGTGCGTGCGCTTGTGACATGTGTGCGGTACGTGCACTGTGGGTTTGTGAGGTTCGCGCACTCGTGGCGTTTGTGCCGCGCACATGCTCGGACAGCGCATGGGGTGTTGCCCTGTGCGCAGGTACGTGGTCTTAATAGTTACTACATGCATGCATATTCTTTGTCATCGGTTGTGATTGGCCACATGTGCGTTTGCTTTGATGGTGCATACACGCATAGTTGGCCTGAGTATACGGTCATCTAGTTTGGTGGTACAGCCACGCAAAGCTGTTATTCAACAATTTCGCACATAGTCGTTCTGTACATCTGTATATAGGCAGGGAGATACATGGTGTAGTTGTTACTGACACGTCTTCAGAACAATAAGGCGTTACAGGTGGTGTATACCCATTTTGCCTGCCACGCCAGCAGGGGGGGGTACGTTGCATTATTGTTACTGACACGCCTTCAGCACAACAATAACACGACACATAGGTAGTGTATACCCATTATACCTGCCACGTCTGCAGGGGGATACACTGCATAGTCGTTGTTACTGACACGTCTTCAGAGCAACGACATTACGACACATAGGTGGTGTATACCCATTATACCTGCCACGTCTGCAGGGGGATACATTGCATAGTTGTTGTTACTGACACGTCTTCAGAGCAATGACATTACGACACATAGGTGGGGTATACCCATCATGCCTGCCACATCTGCAGGGCGTTACATTGCACAATTGTTGTTACTGACACGCCTTCAGAGCAACGACGTTACGACACTCAGATTGTGTATACCTATTATACCTGCCACGTCTGCAGGGGGATACATGGCATAATTGTTGTTACTGACACGCCTTCAGAACAACAACGTTACGACACATAAGCGGTGATATACTCAGTATTCCTGTCTGTGCGGATAAGTTGCTCTGTGTATCTGTTTATATAGTTTGTTCAGTGCATATGCTCGCTTGTGTAGTTTTTCTAGCCACACGTTTATAGTCTGTTCGGTGTACGCCTGTCTCTGCTTCAGGTTGATGTCGATACTTATAGTTATCTATATTGGTTGAGGCTTTTTAAATGCGGCTGGATCAATCATATCTACAGGTCAGTCCGGGTACTACCTGACACGATTTCAGGTTGGCGTCTATGTTGTTATACGTAGTGTTTTTCAGTTGTGGGGTTATGCACAGTAATATAGCTTTATTTTCCAATATGATTTGTCACGGCTATAAGTCAATCGTGGTCACAACCTGTCTTGGTTTCATGTGGACATCGATACTTGTAGTCATATATGTTGGTTGAGGCTTTAATTCGGCTAGATCAGTCACATCTGCAGGTCAGTCTGGGTACAACCTGACACGACTTTGGGTTGGCGATAATATTTTGTATACATTATGTTTTTTCAGTAGCTGGGTTATGCTACAGGGATAGCTTTATGTTTCCATTCTTAATTGCCATGTCTATAGGTGTATTATGGTTACGACCTGTTTTGGTTCAGGGTGGCGGTCATACTGTTAGTTACAGATTTGGTTGAATCTTTTATTCATGTTCTGGCCTGTCTCGTCTACAGATTGGTTCAGTTGCGACCTGACACAACTTCAGGTCGACGGCAACGTCATCATGTGTCCATATGTTTACTTAGCACTAGGGACATAGCTTGGTTCTGTGTGCTCGGTTTTGTTTGTCTTGACTTAGGTTGACGATGATAGTGGTCACATGTTGGTTGAGTCTCATCATCATGTTGCTGCATAAGTGGTTTCATTGCCGTTAACGTCCACAGGTTGGTTACAGTAGTAACCTGACACAGGATTAGGTTGGTGATTACGTAGTCTTTTGTGTATACACGTTGTTAGCACTTGAAGTTGTGTATACGGGCATAGGGCTGTTCTCTGGGACTTTTCACGTCTGCAGCTCATTGAGAGCTTCCAACGTGTAGCCTAGAATACTTTCACAATGTTTTACATTAGATACTTAGAGGATGTCTCATGTGCCATTTTATTCCTATTTGCATTTATCGGGTTTTGCCACTCTTCTTTGCATCCAGCATAATTCTATCAAAGTATTTCTGTCAGGTATCCAGCGTAATATCACGCGGTCTTGCTCTGACGGGGCGTCATTGTTTGCATTCCATGCCATCAAATCTACCCTGGTGAGTGCACAAGAGGGTGGTTCGCAAGCCCTCTAGCCGTCGGCTGGGTTAGTTAGTTGCTTGGTTAGTTGACGCTTTAGGTAGTTCCCCATTGGGACATCAGGACAGCTTAACATTAGAGGCTGTGTCGTCCTTCAGTTGTCATGGTTTCCTAAGGTTTAGGGGAATTACATGCAGGTGCATGGCCCTAGTTACAATAACTTTGCAGGGATGCGAATAGTTACGTATTGATAATGTATAGCAGATGAAGGTTATTGTCAGGTTATCATCATTCGGTATTCTCCCGAGTCCCACAAGTGTTACTAAGCTTGAGTATTGCAAGCTTTGCTTCCACATGTCAAGGATCCAACGGGATCGGCCGTTGTCATTGTTAGGGGGCGGCACTCACTGGTAAGTTGTCTAACATGTACGTATTCTTGTTAAATTCTTTATAGCGATTCGTCCACTATATCTGGTCATTCCCGTAGCATTGAGGCTGTTGCTCAATGTCACATTGTGGTGTGCCAGCATAGGTGGATAGGAAATAGGGGTGCTGGGAAGTCGGTGTTATGTGCACTGTACCCCATTCCGTAGTATGTATGGCAGGATGCATTGCAGTCATTGGCCACGGGGTTATTGTGCGGGTTGATAGCGCTTTGTTCTCATTATGAGTTTTGCCCTCTATTTTTCAGGTGTACTCCTACGCGGCAGTATATGGCATAACTCAGACTGCCTAGATAGGTTACAGGATGTAGTAGGGAATAGGAGTTTAGTTAGAGGTTAGTTAGGTAGGCTCGCTATCCGATTGAGCACCGACCAAAAATAATTTTTAATACCATTTTTCAATAATAATTTTTTTTTTTTTTTTTATAATTACTTACCGTATTTTTCGCCCTATAGGACGCTCCGGCATATAAGACGCACCCAATTTTAAATGAGGAAAATCTAGAATACAATGTAAAGTACAGCCGTTGGCTGTCCGGGCATGCCGGGAGTTGTAGTTTTGCAACATCTGGAGGTCCGCAGGTTGAGGACTACTGGTATAGGAGGTAATACTCTCGTGTCCCCGCCGCTCCGGACCGGTCACCGCTCGTCACCGCTGCCCTGGATGTCGCCCTCCATCGCTGTCGACACGTCCCCGGGGTGTGCCCTTCGCTCTGGAATGTCTCTGCTGCCTGGTATCCTCGCTCTCCGTCGCCGCCATCGCGTATTGGAGCGACGACGTGATGACGACAAAGGAGAGCGCCGTTCATGCAGGGGAACCGGGCACGGAGCAGACACCGAGGAGGCCGATAAGGTCCCTCCCAATGCAGCCGGGTTAGTGTCACTTTCGCTTCAGACACGGCGGTCAGCTTTGATCGCCGCGTCTGAAGGGTTAATACAGGGCATCATCGCGATCGGTGATGTCCTGTATTAGACGTGGGTCCCGGCCATTGATGGCCGCAGGGACCACCACGATAGGTGTGTATTCGCCGTATAAGATGCACCAACTTTCCCCCCCCAGTTTTGGGGAAGAAAAAGTGCAACTTATACGGCAAAAAATACGGTATGCTTTGTACCATATGCACTATATCTCTGCACTTTTTATATCTTTTGTATTGCATGCTCTATATATTCTTGCACTCTGCAGGCACTGCTCCTATCCATTTGGTTTTAGTATACATCATTCCTGCACACTAATCAATATTCAGTTATAAACTTCTATAAATATATTTTTTTACAAAAATACTTTTCTCCTTGTTGTATATGTTGCATGCACTATTTATTTGTTTTACCATTATACATGTGATCACATCCTTGTCATTTTTTTATGCTTTCATATGCCCCCGGATTATTATTATTATAATCATTATTGCTATTATCTCTAATGTATTTGCATTATTTATAGCCATGTTATTGCCTTCACAGTCCACAGTCAGTTCTCCCACTATAGATTTTCATTCTTTGTATTATTTAGCCCTGGGTCCGATGTTCAGCTTATTTTGTATATCCCTCTATTAGCGGCGATCTGCGGCCATTTTGGGGAAGCTTGTCTTTCCCCCTAGAATTTTTTCGTGCACGCATGCGCAGTATGAGTGACTGTGGCCATGTTTTCGTGGCCGCACAAGCTCTATAATGTGAATGCGCGTTGCGTGCTCCATCACACGAGTGCCGCGGTGTCCAACGTCACTTCCGACCCAGCGGCTTACTATTAGGACAGGTGTGTTATTCCTTTTCTATTGGGTCCCTATTCTATAAATACCGTACCTGTAGCCATTATTTGCAGCCAAATTTTTTAACATATATTGATATATATTTATTTTATTGCGTCTATTATGTACATTTTTAGAATCATGTTCTTTTATTAATAAAAAATATATATTTTCATACATCGATTTGTACTTTATTTGGTGTCGCAGTTACAATGTGTTATGCTTTTGGCGTTTGTAGGTACTGTATTTTTCGCCGTATAAGACGCACTTTTTCTTCCCCAAAACTGGGGGGAAAAAGTCGGTGCGTCTTATACGGCGAATACACCCCTTTCGCGGCGGTCCCTGCGGCCACCAACGGCCGGGATCCGCGGCTAATACAGGACATCACCGATCGCGGTGATGCCCTGTATTAACCCTTCAGACGCGGCGATCAAAGCTGACCGCCGCGTCTGAAGGGAAAGTGACACTAACCCGGCTGTTCAGTCGGGCTGTTCGGGACCGCCGCGATTTCACCGCGGCGGTCCCGAACAGCCCGACTGAATAGCCGGGTTAGTGCTTACAGGACACCGGGAGGGACCTTACCTGCCTCCTCGGTGTCTTTTCCGTTCAGGGATCCCCTGTATGCCGGCGCTCTCCTTCCTCGTCATCACGTCGTCGCGTACGTGCGTCGGCGTGCGTAACAACGTGATGACGGCGACGGAGAGCGAGGATACTCGGCCGGCAGCAGAGACGTTCCGGAGCGACGGGGACACGGCGACAGCGATGGAGCGACATCCAGGGCAGCGGTGACGGGTCCGGAGCGGCGGGGACACGTGAGTATTACCTCCTATGCAGTGGTCTTAAATCTGCGGACCTCCAGATGTTGCAAAACTACAACTCCCAGCATGCCTGGACAGCCAACGGCTGTCCGGGCATGCTGGGAGTTGTAGTTTTGCAACATCTGGAGGTCCACAGGTTGAAGACCACTATTGGGTTCAAAATCTTTATTTTTTTAGATTTTGCCCCTAAAAATTGGGTGCGTCTTATACGCCGGTGCGTCCTAGAGGACGAAAAATACGGTATGTATGTAGAAAGAATAAGTTGCAATATATAGGGGGAAAAAAGAAACATGAGGATTGGGGTGCAGGTGACTACTCCCAATGAAGCAGAGCTGTAGTGTTCTGATCAATCCGGGAGCTGTGTATTCTTCCCCCACCATCACTTTCCTCCTCCTCCTATTCTCAAAAATGAGGAATCCTCCTGCCAGAATACCCAAATCTGTAGATGACGATGGACTTTGTCAGAATTTTACTAATATCTGTATTTATATTTGTATATTCTATTTATTTATCTTCTATGTTATAAAGTGACGTTCCTTCCCACCCAAATACCCAGTCCTCAGTATAAAGTCACCGCCCCCCCAAAAAACACCCTACACCCAGAGTTTTCTATACCTTTATTTAATAATAAAAAGCTTATTTCACCCTATAAAACAAATGGATGTAAATGTCCATGTCTACACCTGTCCTCAGAGCAGTGACATTCCGTATGACATCACACATGTGACTTCACAAATGGTGATAGCTGGAAAAAGAGGTGCAGAGCCCCAGAGCCCTTACTCTGAGGACTGCAATCTAGCGAGCACTAGTGTTTCTATATTGTTTCCTTGCGCTTTTTATTTTATCATGATTCGAGGGGACCACATCAGCAGGGATGAGGTCAATTTGGCCTGTAGCATGTGCTGGACAGTTACCATCCTCCTGGGTTCCCTCTTCACCACCGGCCCGAGTTTCTGGTTTGAAATCACCAGCAACCAACCGAGCCGGAATATCACCTCCAGCCACCTGCAAGGGCAGAACGATACCATCAGAGATCTGCCCAGCTTGAATACTACCAGCAGCGACATGAAGTGTCCCATATGGACGAGGACCAGGATCAGAAAGATCACCCCTGTCCTGGTGAGTAATCAAACCTCTGCCAGCAGCGACATGAAGTGTCCCATCTGGACCAGGACCAGGACCAGAAAGATCACCCCTGTCCTGGGGAGTAATGACACCACTGCCAGCAGCGACACGATCAGCTGGGATTCCATTACCAACAACCTGCAGAGCGGGGCGGCCATCATCAAAAACTATCTTGGCTGGATCAGCACTTATGGTGACATGATCATCTCCCTGCTATGCTATATCCCCATCGATAACAACCTGCTGGACCGGTTCATAGATGCTGTTGACGATCTGATCTCGTTTGCTAGTACCATCAGTGACCTGCTGTCCTGGATAGACACCACCACTGAATTGGTATTCTGGATCCCCACCATCACCAGCAGTTCCCTGCTTGCCTGGATGAACCCAGTCAATGAGTTGGTGACCTGGATTAGCACCAGCAGCACTATAGAGCTTCTCTACGTGATCTGTAACCCCACCGCCATCAGCTGGATCGGCTTCATCAGTGACAGGCTCACCTGGATCGCCATCACACTTCAGCTTCTGACGTGGGTTATGCCAAGGGGGATAGTGACCAGCATCACCGGACCGATGGACTATATTAACTCGGTCAGACAGTTCCTGGGACGGGTCACCATTGCCATCCTAATTGTCAATATCCCCGAGATAAGAGGTGTCATTAACGTCATCACCAGTATACTATGGGTATTCTTCACCAACCTGTATGTATGAACACTGGAAAAGATGAATAAACATTTTTATTTGACAAATATTCCGATTGATGTAATTATTGTTATAATAATAGACAAAGTGGGGAATTTATTATAGATCAGCGTTTTATATGTCAGTGAGAAACAAAGTAGTAGAGTAAGATGCCCAGGGCCGGGTTTAGGCTCAGTGAGGCCCTAGGCAAAATCAAAAGGAGGGCCCCAAAAGTCGTAATAGTGCACTAACCAGATTTGAACATTTTTGGTCACTTCAAATACTATAAAAAATATCTAAAAAGCAATTGAGAAGTCCCATCAAACAAAAACAGTACCGATAAAAACTACAAATCACAGCGCAAAAAATGACCTCATACATCCCCATATACAGAAAAATAAGAGTTATAGGGATCAGAATAGTACAATTTTATATTTTTGTGTAGTCCCCCACATTAGGTAAGCAGTATGATCCCCCACATTAGGTAGACAGTATAGTACCCCCAACATTAGGTAAAGAGTATAGCTCCCCCACAATAGGTTGGCAGTATAGTTACCCCCATATTGGGTGCAGTATAGTCCCCCACATTAGGTGCAGTATAGTTCCCCCATATAAGGTGCAGTATAGTTCCCCCACATTAGGTGCAGTATGGTCCCACACATTAGGTGCAGTATACAGTAATCCCCCCACATTAGGTGCAGTATACAGTAGTTCCCCCACATTAGGTGCAGTATACAGTAGTTCCCCCACATTAGGTGCAGTATACAGTAGTTCCGCCACATTAGGTGCAGTATACAGTAGTCCCCCACATTAGGTGCAGTATACAGTAGTCCCCCACATTAGGTGCAGTATACAGTAGTCCCCCAAATTAGGTGCAGTATACAGTAGTCCCCCACATTAGGTGCAGTATACAGTAGTCCCCCACATTAGGTGCAGTAAACAGTAGTCCCCCCACATTAGGTGCAGTATACAGTAGTCCCACACATTAGGTGCAGTATACAGTAGTCCCCCACATTAGGTGCAGTATACAGTAGTCCCCCACATTAGGTGCAGTATAAAGTAGTCCCCCACATTAGGTGCAGTATACATACAGTAGTCCCCCACATTAGGTGCAGTATAAAGTAGTTCCCCACATTAGGTGCAGTATACAGTAGTCCTCCACATTAGGTGCAGTATACATACAGAAGTCCCCCACATTAGGTGCAGTATAAAGTAGTTCCCCACATTAGGTGCAGTATACAGTAGTCCGCCACATTAGGTGCAGTATAACGTAGTTCCCCATATTAGGTGCAGTATACAGTAGTCTCCCACATTAGGTGCAGTATACAGTAGTTACCTCACATTAGGTGCAGTATAAAGTAGTCCCCCACATTAGATGCAGGATACAGTAGTCCCCCACATTAGGTGCAGTATACAGTAGTCCCCCAAATTAGGTGCAGTATACAGTAGTTCCCCACATTAGGTGCAGAATAGAGTAGTCCCCCACATTAGGTGCAGTGTAAAGTAGTTCCCCACAATAGGTGCAGTATACAGTAGTCCCCCACATTAGGTGCAGTATGCATACAGTAGTCCCCCACATTAGGTGCAGTATAAAGTAGTCTCACACATTAGGTGCAGTATACAGTAGTCCCTCACATTAGGTGCAGTATAAAGTAGTATCCAACATTAGGTGCAGTATACAGTAGTACCCCCACATTAGGTGCAGTATAAAGTAGTCCCCAATATTAGGTAAAGAGTATAGCTCCCCCACATTAGGTAGACAGTATAGTACCCCCCATATTAGGTGCAGTATAGTCCCCAACATTAGGTGCAGTATAAAGTAGTTCCCCAGATTAGGTGCAGTATACAGTAGTTCCCCACATTAGGTGCAGTATAAAGTAGTCCCCCCACATTAGGTGCAGTAAAAAGTAGTTCCCCACATTAGGTGCAGTATACAGTAGTTCCTCACATTAGGTGCAGTATAAAGTAGTCCCCCACATTAGGTGCAGTATAAAGTAGTCCCCCACATTAGGTGCAGTATACATTAGTCCCCCACATTAGGTGCAGTATAAAGTAGTTCCCCACATTAGGTGCAGTATACAGTAGTCCCCCCACAATAGGTGCAGTATACAGTAGTCCCCCACATTAGGTGCAGTATAAAGTAGTTCCCCACATTAGGTGCAGTATACAGCAGTCCCACACATTAGGTGCAGTATACATTAGTCCCCCACATTAGGTGCAGTATAAAGTAGTTCCCCACATTAGGTGTGGTATACAGTAGTCCCTCACATTAGGTGCAATATAAAAAAGTTCCCCACATTAGGTGCAGTATACAGTAGTCCCCCACATTAGGTGCAGTATACAGTAGTCCCCCCACATTAAGTGCAGTATACAGTAGTCCCCCCACATTAGGTGCAGTATACAGTAGTCCCCCACATTAGGTGCAGTATAAAGTAGTTCCGCACATTAGGTGCTGTATACAGTAGTTCCCCCACATTAGGTGCAG
Source organism: Hyla sarda (assembly GCF_029499605.1). Lineage (NCBI taxonomy): Eukaryota > Metazoa > Chordata > Amphibia > Anura > Hylidae > Hyla > Hyla sarda. The sequence goes on from NW_026610626.1 coordinate 144,074, forward strand.
TATACGGTAGTACCCAACATTAGGTGTAGTATACCGTAGTTCCCCACATTAGGTGCAGTATACAGTAGTCCTCCACATTAGGTGCAGTATAAAGTAGTTCCCCACATTAGGTGCAGTATACAGTAGTTCCCCACATTAGGTGCAGTATACAGTAGTCCCCCACATTAGGTGCAGTATAAAGTAGTCCCCCACATTAGGTGCAGTATACAGTAGTCCCCCCACATTAGATGCAGTATACAGTAGTCCCCCACATTAGGTTCAGTATACAGTAGTCCCCCCACATTAGGTGCAGTATACAGTAGTTCCCCCACATTAGGTGCAGTATAAAGTAGTCCCCCACATTAGGTGCAGTATACAGTAGTTCCCCACATTAGGTGCAGTATACAGTAGTCCCCCACATTAGGTGCAGTATAAATTAGTTCCCCACTTTAGTTGCAGTATACCGTAGTCCCTTACATTAGGTGCAGTATACAGTAGTCCCCCACATTAGATGAAGTATACAGTAGTTCCTCCACATTAGGTGCAGTATAAAATAGTTCCCCACATTAGGTGCAGTATATTGTAGTTCCACACATTAGATGCAGTATAAAGTAGTTCCCCACATTTGGTGCAGTATACATACAGTAGTCCCCCACATTAGGTGCAGTAAAAAGTAGTTCCCCACATTAGGTGCAGTATACAGCAGTCCCCCACATTAGGTGCAGTATACAGTAGTTCCCCACATTAGGTGCAGTATATTGTAGTTCCACACATTAGATGCATTATACAGTAGTCCCCCACATTAGGTGCAGTATATTGTAGTTCCACACATTAGATGCATTATACAGTAGTCCCCCCACATTAGGTGCAGTATATTGTAGTTCCACACATTAGATGCATTATACAGTAGTCCCCCCACATTAGGTGCAGTATATTGTAGTTCCACACATTAGATGCATTATACAGTAGTCCCCCCACATTAGGTGCAGTATATTGTAGTTCCACACATTAGATGCATTATACAGTAGTCCCCCCACATTAGATGCAGTATATTGTAGTTCCACACATTAGATGCATTATACAGTAGTCCCCCCACATTAGATGCAGTATATTGTAGTTCCACACATTAGATGCATTATACAGTAGTCCCCCCACATTAGATGCAGTATATTGTAGTTCCACACATTAGATGCATTATACAGTAGTCCCCCCACATTAGGTGCAGTATATTGTAGTTCCACACATTAGATGCATTATACAGTAGTCCCCCCACATTAGGTGCAGTATATTGTAGTTCCACACATTAGATGCAGTAGACAGTAGTTCCCCACATTAGGTGCAGTATACAGTAGTCCCTCACATTAGGTGCAGTATAAAGTAGTTCCCCACATTTGGTGCAGTATACATACAGTAGTCCCCCACATTAGGTGCAGTAAAAAGTAGTCCCCCACATTAGGTGCAGTATACAGTAGTTCCCCACATTAGGTGCAGTATAAAGTAGTCCCCCACATTAGGTGCAGTATAAAGTAGTCCCCCACATTAGGTGCAGTATACATTAGTCCCCCCACATTAGGTGCAGTATACAGTAGTTCCCCACATTAGGTGCAGTATACATTAGTACCCCACATTAGGTGCAGTATAAAGTAGTTCCCCACATTAGGTGCAGTATACAGTAGTCCACCACATTAGGTGCAGTATAAAGTAGTTCCCCACATTTGGTGCAGTATACAGTAGTCCCCCACATTAGGTGCAGTATAAAGTAGTTCCCCACACTAGGTGCAGCAGGGGTGTGGAAATTTTATAAAAAACTACTTGTCCACGGGACTAAAATGGAGCAAAATCTACTTGTCCCTCATGCCGATCCTCTTGTCCGGGGCAATTTTCGTTTTTACGCTCTGATTTTTTCCTCCTCGCCCTATAATAGCCAGAACTACCTACTATAAGGATACCTTTTTAATTTTTCAATAACGTATTCTCTGAACCAAAAAATATATATATATTTAGGGAAGTGAAATTGAAATAGTAAAAGATAATTTTGCAGATTTGGTGTTTTTCTTTTCTGCGCCATTTACCTTGTGGTTGAGATAACATGTTAGTTTTATACTTTAGGCGCCTGATTACAGTAATACCAGATTTGTATCGTTTACGTCATGTTTTACTAATTCTGAACTTTTTCTAATTTTTTTAATTGCCATTTTTTAACCCCTGTAGCTTTATTTTTTTTCCGCATACCAGGCTGTATGAGGGATCATTTTTTGCGCCATAATCTGTTTTTTGTATCGGTACCATTTTGGCATTGATCTGACTTTTTAATCGCTTTTTAACTTTTTTTTTTCTGGGATATTATAAAAATTGCAATTCTGTGGTTTGGTATTTTTATTAAATTTACCGTACGGGATACATAATGTTATGTTTTAATAGGTTGCACAATTACACACGAAGCGATACCAAATATGTTTATTTTTATTATGTTTGCATGTTTTTATATAGGAAAAGGGGTGATTTGAACTTTTAACATGGAAGGGGTTAATGCAGCGGTCTTCAAACTGTGGCCCTCCAGATGTTGCAAAACTACAACTCCCAGCATGCCCGGACAGCCAACGGCTGTCCGGGCATGCTGGGAATTGTAGTTTTGTAACATCTGGAGGGGCACAGTTTGAAGACCACTGGGTGTCTTTCAAACTTTTTTTTTTTTTTTTGCAGAGACATATATTTTTTCAATATTTTTGGCTGAAAAAATTCTAACTAGTGTAAATTACAAATATACATATAATGGCATTATCTACTGTACATTATATCAAAAGTTTTTGTTAACGACGGGTACACTTTGACCCCTTGTCACAGTGATTTACATTTTTTGCTTACATTTTTTTCTCCTCGCCTTCTAAGTCTATGTTCACACGGAAGAATTTTTGTTCAGGATTCTGCTGGAAGTTCCGCCAAAAATGTAATGCACATTGAGATTCTGCTGTCCCATTCACACATTGGAATTTCTGCGATGGAAATTCCAAATTCTGCAAATTTAAAGACCGGCTTAGAATTTCGCCAGAATTCTGTTTCCAGCCCACGGATATTCAGCAAATTTGGCAAATCTGTAAATATTTAGCCTGCATCTTTGCAAAATGGAATTTGAGCGGAATTGCTGAATTTTTATAATCAAAGCAATGCTTTATTAAGAAAAACATAGATAGACAAGCCACGGTAATTAAGGCAATAATAGCAGTATAAAAGCGTGGAGTTCAAGTCATCACCTTCGCTCCTACAACAATTTGTCATCGGAATAGGGATGTCGCGGCTAGTTAGATGAATCTGAGCAGTAAGACACTACATTGCATCAATAATAAGGAAACCAGGTAATAACTGGAGGAAGAACACGTAAGTATAAAAGTAGGGGGAGAAAAAAGTGGGGAATGCTAAGAATAGGAATAAAAGAGAAAAGAAAAAAGAAAAGGGTCAGGATCAGCATAGCTGTGGTCGGTGTGAGGAGGATACCTCAAGACTGCAGTAGGAGCACTTACTTGAGGTCGGAGTCGCGGTCGCCGCCAGGGTCCCCAATCTCGGAATATCCTCACAGTCCTGCGACACGACAGTCAACTCCAGGGGGGAGGCCTCTCTAAGTAAGAGGGGGGGGGGGGAGGGGGAGGGGTGTAGTCTGGTTCTCTAGGCCTCTCTATAGAGCCGGGAATTAAGGAAGTGCAACCATGGGCCCCATATCGATGTGTATCTAGCGGAGCGGTCACTCGAGTCGGCCAAGAGTTCCTCCATGCGGCTCACAAATAGAATCTCTGTGTACCAGTCAGTTATCGTTGGGGGAGCACAGTTCTTCCATTTCTTGGGTATCACTGACCTGGCAGCCATGAGCATCATGTTGGCTAAGAGTCTAGCAGGCGATTTCCTAGAGGTGGGTATGATAGACTGGAGGAGTCCCTTCGGGTCGTTGGGGTATGTCACCCCTGTCACTAGGGCGATTCGGTCGATTACCGTAGACCAAAAGGTCGTGAGGGAGGGGCAGGACCACCAGATATGGGACATGGTCCCCGTCTCTGTGCCGCAGCGCCAACAAAGGTCAGACACTGTAGGGTAGAATTTGTGTAACAAGGCCGGAACCCTATACCACCTAACTAAGATCTTGTAGTTAGTTTCTTGCGCCCTACATGATATAGACATCTTGTGGCACATTACATAGGCTGTCATCCAGTCAGAGCGAGCGATGGTGGTGTGTAGTTCCTCCTCCCAGGCCGTTTCGAATTTGGGGGGTTCACAAGCCGCTTCTTCCATGAGAAGGCTGTACATTTGAGAAACTGCTTTATAAACCGGGGAGGAAGAAACACACAGCTCTTCAAAGGGTAGGAGGGGTCGGGCAAGCCTTAAGGAACGTCCTGTAGTGTTAATGAAGTGTCTCAGCTGAAGGTACTGCATCTGACTTAGAGGCGTCCTGAGGTGTGACGGTACCAGTTCCGTGTATGGTTTCAGTTGAGTACCGCTGAGGAAACATCTGATGGGCAGAGGCGAGTGATGACCTAGGAAGGATTCAGTCATCATGCCCGGTGGGAAACTAGGGTTACCAAGGATCGGGGTCAGAGGGCCATCGGCCGCCATGATCCGGGACCTCTTCAAGTATCTGTCCAGGGAAACGATCAGTTCCCTGGACACCCAGGGGAGAGACTCCAGCACCCGAGGAGAGTATGTGTTCGGTGGTAGCCAAGGGTACAGGGCTATATCTGTAGCAGTCCCATACTCTTCCAGCGCCACCCATTGTTTAGAACCCCGACCGTGTATGAAATCTAGGAGTCGGGTCAAGGTAGCTGCTACATAATAAGCCTGACAGTCCGGTACCGCCAGACCACCTGCCCGCTTCCTCCTGACCAGAACCCTGCCAGATATCCTAGACGGTCGTCCCGCCCATATGAAGGAGCGTATCATTCTGTCTAGTTTTTGGAAGTAAGAGCGCGGGAGCGCCAGTGGGATCGCCTGGAATAGGTATAGCAGTCGGGGTAGGAAGTTCATTTTAATTATATTAGCTCGCCCCAGCCAAGAGAAGGTACCAGTTGTCCATTTACGCAGGTCCCCGTCTAGTGTCGTCGACAGAGTCTGGAAGTTAAGGGCAAAGGTAGCTCCCGGGTTTAAGGGAATGTGTACGCCCAAGTATTTAAAGGACTCAGTAGTGCAATGAAAAGGGTGTTCCCTCTTAAGACCCTCTACGGTGGCTATCGGGAGGGCTATTGGTAAGGCCACACTTTTGGACATGTTGATCCTATGGTTGCTATAGTGGGAGTACTGCCGTATGACCGACAATGCTGCCGGTAGGGAGGTGCATGGAGAGGCTAAGTAGAGTAGGAGGTCATCCGCGAAAGCAGAGCAGAGGTGCCCGCTCCCTCCCAGGGTAAATCCCTGAACGTCCGGATCAGATCTCAGGGCAGTCAATAAATGCTCCATGCATAAGATGTAGAGGAGGGGGGAAAGCGGGCACCCCTGGCGCGTTCCGTTTCGGATGGGAAATGGGGAAGACAGGGACCCGTTGACTCTCACCCGTGCCTGGGGGTCTCGATACAGGGCCATCACGCGTCCCATCATGGCAGGACCCAGGCCTATCTGCTCCAGCGTTGCTCTAAGGAATCCCCAGTCCACCCTGTCGAACGCCTTCTCGGCGTCAAGAGAGAGGAGCAGTAATGACTTTTTGAGTGTAGCAGCTCTATTAATTACCGAGAAGGCTCGAACAGTGTTATCTCTCGCCTCTCGGGAGCGCATGAACCCGGACTGGTCAGGGTTGACTAGGGGGCCGAGGACCAACGCTAGACGGTCTGCCAGCAATTTGGCGAACAGTTTAAGGTCTACATTCAGAAGAGATATGGGTCGGTAGCTGGAGCAAAGACCCGGGTCGCGTCCCTCTTTGGGAATTACTGTAATATAGGCACTGAGCGATGTAGTGGGAAAACCCAGGTTCGGGGAGATGCTATTAAACGTCTTGCAAAGAATGGGGAGTAGGCTATCTTTTAGGGTTTTGAAAAACCTGGCCGTGTACCCGTCTGGTCCCGGGCTTTTGCCAGTAGGAAGATGTGATATTGCCTGGGCGATCTCCTCTTCCGAAAACGGGGACTCAAGGGCCTCTATGTCCTCCTCAGATAGACGAGGGAGGGACGTACTCTGAATGTAGTCATGCAGGGATAATGGGGGAAGCGGAGAAGGAGGGGGTGTTGACGGGGTGGGGATATTGTAAAGGTCATGGTAGTATTTCTCAAAAGCCTTAAGTATGTCGGCCGTGATGAACGATTTGCTACCTGACGATGTGTTTATGGATGGGATGAATAGCGCTGACCTCTTCTCACGGAGAGCTCTTGCCAACTGTCTGCCTGGCTTATTACCCCATTCATAAAATGTCGAGGCGCATTTCTGACTATACTGTCTCAGGGAGGCGTCTAGGAGGGAGCGTATCTCATGGCGAGTTTTGGTGAGTTCCCTCAGCGTGGACTCAAGTAAGGTCTGTTTGTGCAAGGCTTCCAAACTACGGAGCGTCTCAAGGAGGCGCTTCAGCTTGGCCGCCTTCTCCCTCTTAAGCCGGGAGCCGTGGCTGATCAGGATTCCTCTCAGTACACTCTTGAGAGCCTCCCATTGGATCGGCTGAGATGTCTGATCGTTTGCATGATCAGACTGAAAGTGTGCGATTGCAGTCCTCAAGTCTGACAGGCAAAGGGTGTCCAGTAGGAGGGACTCATTAAGCCGCCACGAAAACCGCGGGGTGGTCAAGGAAGGAATCGTCACAGTGCAGTACACCGGTGCGTGGTCAGATAAGTACATGTGGCCAATTTGTGAGGAGGATAATCTAGGGAGGTGGAAGTGTGAAAGAAAGACGTAATCTAGCCTGCTATATGAGCTATGAGGGGAAGAGAAGTGCGTATAGTCCCGGTCACTCGGATGCTGGAGGCGCCACACGTCACACAGCTGAAGAGAGTGCAATTGCCTCTTAAGTCTACTCAGTTGGCGGTAGGAGATAGCCGATCGACGTGTGGACGCATCGAGCAGTGGGTGTAGCGGGATATTAAAGTCTCCCCCTAGCAGTATCATACCCTGGGCAAAGTGAGAGAGTTCTTCCAGAGTCGCTATTAAAAAGGGCACTTGTCCACTATTAGGGGCATAGACCGTCGCTACCGTCACCACCTGGTCCAGCAAGGCTCCACGGACAAAAAGATAGCGAGCGTTTGGATCTACCCGGACAGCCTGTACACTGAATGGAAGTGAACGGTGTATACCAATGGACACTCCCTTCGAGCGGGAGTCCGGGTTGGAGCTATGGAACCAGGTGGTGAAGTATCTGCCCAACCTATCCGGGATATGGCCTGATTTAAAGTGGGTCTCCTGCAAGCATAAAAGTCTGACCTTATTTTTGTGCATATGGTAGAGAATTTGTGACCTCTTCTCCGGAATGTTGAATCCCTGAACGTTCAGGGTGGCCATCTTCACCTCCGCCATGGAGCGTTATGACTGTCTGCCGCAGAACGTAGAATAATAGGACACCGTGGAGGGACCCCGATGGGAGGCGAGTCACACCAGACAATCTGAAAATAAGAAGGAGAAAAAGAAGGGGACAAGGAATAGGATCAGTAAAACAGAACACTCAAAAATAAAATAAAGAGAGAACAACCAACCAAAAAAGCAAGCCCAAGCGCCTGCAAGGTAAAACTAGTGGCAGAAAAGATCGTCTGCCAAACGGGTGTAGAGTACCTACACCGACCCTATGTGGGGTAGTGCTAAGCCAGCAGTGGGAGGGCTCTCAGCTCAGCTACTCTGAGGTGTGTCAAAATCAAAGTATATGGAAAGCGTCCGTCCACGGCCATGGTGGGACGATGAAAGCGACCCTCAGGAGGGCCACGGTAGGCATTAGATAGGGGGAAGTGTGTAAGTAAGGTCACCAAAGGTCTGGGTATAGAGCAAAAAAGGAGGAGTAAGCGTAGATGGTCCCATGACGGGAATGCACAGGAGGGTCGGAGGACGGGGGAGAGGGGGGGGGAAAGGGGCGAGCATGTAAAGGGGAGGGAGAGGAAGGGGGAATTTGATCAAGGTGGGCGGGGAAAGAGAGGGAAGTGGGAGGAGAGGGGGGGGTATGAGATCAGGACCTGGAGAGGAGGATTGGGTGGGGGGGGGGGGGGACTCTGTAAGATCGTCAATGGGGAGGGCGATTAGTATCCCGGTGGACAAGGGGGGGGAGTGGGAGGGAGCACGGGCAGGGCAGTTGGGGCAAAGGTACAGAGGAGGGAGTCGGTAGGCAGTAGGGGTGGTGGGACGGTGTAGGGGGGGTATAGGGGGGGAGGGAAGAGGGCGAGGAGAAAAAGGGAGGGACATGTGGTAGGGGGGGGGGTATACAAGGGTGGGGAGGGGGACAGCCAGGTATTTCACATTACTCCACTTGCTAATCCAGATGAGCAGGTCAGAGACCAGCAACAAACAGGTAAGCTAGTCAATCAGTCCTCAGGGGCGGGTCCCAAGGAGGAACGTCTGGATCTCCTCTGTCGCTGTGGCTGCGGCCAGCCTGGGTTGGGACGTCTCGCTGGGGGTCTCTGGGAGGGTCTGGAAACCGGAGGCACAGCATACGGATCCCTCAGGAAATTGTCCCAATCCGGCAGGGTCAAGGGCGGTAAGCCCAACGAGGAAAGGAAGAGCGGTAAGTCCCCTGGTTCCCGCAGGGAGGCCGATACCTCCCCGGCTGTAACGTGTAGGGCAAAAGGGAAGCCCCATCTGTAGGGTAAATTTCGATTCTGAAGTTCTCGCAGTAGTGGTCGTAGAATCGCTCTCTGACGCAAGGTGCGTCTGGACAGGTCAGGGTACAGCTGTAAGGTAGCTCCGTCAAAGTCCACATCTCCCCGCAGTCTTACTTTTGTCATGATCTGTTCCTTCAGGGCATATTCGTGGACTCTGCATATTACATCTCGTGGGCGCGTGGGGTCTGTACTTGGCGCCCGGAGTGCTCTGTGTACTCTGTCGAGTTCAATGTGAGTATCCGGGGGGCGCCCCAGTAGTAAGTTGAAGATCCCAGTGACAGTGGGGAATAATTCTTGGTTTCTTGTAGCCTCGGGGAGGCCCCGGATACGAATGTTGTTCCGGCGACTTCTGTTCTCTACGTCGTCGAGATGGTCTGCCATCGCCAGCTGTGTAGAAGATTGAGTAGATAAGGAGGACTGCATGCCTCTTATAGTGTCCAACGCCGTGGCCTGGAAGGTCTCTAGGGCTTTCACCCTTTCCTGTAGGTCAGAGACATCTTGCTGGACAGGGTGTAGGTCCTGGCGCCAGGCGTGTTTCAAGTCGAGTGCCAAGGCTGACAGATCGCTTTTGGTAGGCAGGAGGGCCAGGAGCGCTTGCAGTTCGGGGTGCCCCTTTAACAAGGCGACCGCTTGGGCCGGGGGTGGCAGCGTTGAGGAAAGTGGGTCCCCAAGGTTTTGAAGTGGGGCGAGGCGATGCTGGAACTGTGGGTGAACTGCAGGGGGCCCAGTTGGTGGAAGGCCTATAGTCGTCACAGGATGCACATCGTGGGGCCCTGGGGTGCCTGGTGCAGGGTTGTGAGCCAGTATCGGGCCAGCAAGATCCCAAGCAGTCCCAGGGGCAGACCCCGAGGGGTATGGGCCGGCTGTCAAGGTAGCGGGGCGCAGAGCTTCACCCTCATCAGCATCCGAGCGGGACAGCTGGGAGCACAGGGAGTCTCTAGGGCTACGAAGAATGGAGGGGATGCTTTGGGAAGGGGAAGCAGCCGCCTCCCCCGGAGGACCAAGGGCACGTGGAGGGGAACGGTAGGGGGAAGATGTGGGATCAATCTCTCCCTCTGGTCCTACCTCGTCCTCAGTGGCCATGGAGGGGCCGAGTCTCTGTCCTCTAAGTTCACCTCCCAAGCCGGGGAGCAAGGAGGGCCGCCGGAGACTCTCAGGGGTCGGGTTCCCCGTGTCGGAAGGCGGACCCGCTTCTGGTTGCTGGGGCTCACCCCTAGGAGGACGGGAGCCGTGGTCCATCCATCCCTCGTGGTGGTCTGAGAGGGAGGGCCGTGATGAGGTGCACTGAGTTCCCGTGCGTAAGGGGAGTCTCGTGGTGTCTTCTTCAAGTCCGGCGCAGGCCGCAGGCTGCGGCCTACCGCGTCCGGACGGAGCGCCCGTGCAATGGCGTGCGACCGCAGGAACCTTGTCTTGCACAGTCGGGGTCCTCGCCGGTAAGTCAAGTAACGCCTTCAGTTGTCCGCCCCGTGCAGCGGCTCCGGCCGCGCTTCTGCGAGTGACGGGTGGGGAATGCAGCAGCGTGGTCTTAGGAGAAGGGGTCGGCGCCATCTTGGAGAGCACCGTCATCTGGTTCCCGGGCTCTCGAAGACTCCGGAGTGGGCCGAAGAAGTTAGAAATCGGGATCGGTGGTTGCAGGGTAGGTCCCCCTGACCTCTGGTTCTGTCCAGACCTCTTTTGGCGCATGTGGAGCGATTATTACCCCCGTTGTTTGGGCCGTGGAGACGGAGCTCAGCGAGCTAGTGACCTTCTCCGTGCATGGCTAGCCACGCCCCCGTCTTTCAAACTTTTATTAAAACTTTTTTTTTTTTCTTTTACACTTTATTAGACTTATGAGGAATCATTAGATTCCTCAGACAGATGAATAGATTCTATTGAACTCTATTAATCTGTGTGCTCTGTGATCCATTGATAGAGCCTGGTCCAGCCAGGATCTATCAATGACAGAGCGGGACAGGAGGAAGCAGAGGTAAGTCCTCCGGCTACCTCCATAGTGGATCGCCCCCCTGCAATCGCGCTGCGGGGGGAGGGGTGATCCACCCCCCTAGCCCACCAGGGAGCATTCACATGTCCCTTTAGACCAGTGGTTCTCAACCTTTTCGGTGACCGTACCCCCCAAGGCCTAAAAGTATGTCCACGGGTACCCCCTCACGCGGAACTTGCGAGCGAGGGGTACCCGCAGACAAAAGGCGTGTTCTTACCTTTATACTAATGCATCCCATCTCCATCTTAATCCCCTTGTGCTATTATTCCCCCTCCGTCTTAGTCCCCCTGTCCCACAATTCCCACCTGCCTCTGATTCCCTTTTACCATTATTCCCCCTCCATCTTTATCCCCTTGTGCCATTATTATCCAATATGGAACAAGGGGATTAAGATGGAGGAGGGGGAATAATGATACAGGGGGATTAATATGGAGGGGGGGGGGTTGATAATTCCCCCCTCCCTCTGATCCCCTTTTGCCATATCGGATAATAATAGCACAAGGGGATTAAGATGGAGGGGGGGATAATCAACCCCCCCCTCCTCCATATTAATCCCCTTGTGTCATTATTCCCCCCTCCCTCTGATCCCCTTTTGTCATTTTCCCCCCTCCATATTAATCCCCTTGTGCCATTATTATCGGATATGGCAAAAGGGGGATCAGAGGAAGGGGGGGAATGGTGCAAGGGGATTAAGATGGAAGGGGAGAGGGGAGTAATAAAGCACAAGACATAAAATTTCAATGCCTTGTGCTTTATTACTCCCCCCCCCCCTCTCCGCCATTATCCCTCTCCCCCTCCATCTTAATGCCTTGTGCTCCGTCCCATACAGTCCCCCCCCCCCCCTCTGTGCCATACAGCTGTTTACCTGGCGTCCTGTGGTCCCGTCGCCTGCTGCTTCACGGGATGTTCCACAGGGCCGCACTGACGTGTGACGTCCCCCTGCACTGTGCGGCAACTCCGCGCAACGTCAGGGGAGGCCACACGTCTCCCTGGCAACCACGCAGTTAACTTACAGTAGCCCCGGCCGCATCTCTGGCCGCGCTACTGTACAGTGAGCTGTCGCGGCTATGCGCTGAAAAATACTGGCCAATGCATGGCCGGTATTTGTCAGCGTTTTCGCGTACCCCAGGTTGAGAACCCAGGCTTTAGACGCCGCTGTCAGCTTTGACAGCGGCGATCTAAAGGGTTAATAGCCAGCCGCGGCGATCGCCGCATGCTGGCTATTAGCGGCGGCCCCCGGCTACTGAGAACAGCTGGGGGCTGCAGAGTATGGAGCGGGCACGAGTCCGGAGCCCGCTCCATACATACTGCAGAGCGCCGAATGCATCTCCCCGTGCAGACGCGCCTCCTCCCCTCAGCTCTCCGAAGCTACAGCTGGGGGGAGTGAAGGCAGAGGACGCAGGTCTGCACGGGGAGCAAGAAGCCACGCCCCCTCATCTCCCCCCGCACGTCTGCAGAGCAGGGGAGAGAAAGACATACACAGCTTCTCATCTCCCCTATTTTGCTTCGGATCTGCAGTCTGTATGGAGCGGGCTCCCGACTCCTGCCCGCTCCATACAGACTGCAGATCCGCCGCACTTGTCAGGTCCGGCCCTGCTTGCCCGAAGCCGGGCTAAGGGCCGGACAAATTCACCTGCCCGGCGCCCAAAACTGCTAGTCCGGGGCGTCGGGCGATAGAAATTCCACATCCCTGAATATATATTTTCATACATCGATTTGTACTTTATTTGGTTTCGCGGTTACAATGTGTTACGCTTTTGGTGTTTGTAGGTATATATGTAGAAGGAATAAGTTGCAATATATAGGGGGAAAAAAGAAACATGAGGATTGGGGTGCAGGTGACTACTCCCAATGAAGCAGAGCTGTAGTGTTCTGATCAATCCGGGAGCTGTGTATTCTTCCCCCACCATCACTTTCCTCCTCTTCCTATTCTCAAAAATGAGGAATCCTCCTGCCAGAATACCCAAATCTGTAGATGACGTTGGACTTTGTCAGAATTTTACTAATATCTGTATTTATATTTGTATATTATATTTATTTGTCTTCTATGTTATAAAGTGACGTTCCTTCCCACCCAAATACCCAGTCCTCAGTATAAAGTCACCGCCCCCCCCCAAAAAAAACACCCTACACCCATAGTTTTCTATACCTTTATTTAATAATAAAAAGCTTATTTCACCCTATAAAACAAATGGATGTAAATGTCCATGTCTACACCTGTCCTCAGAGCAGTGACATTCCGTATGACATCACACATGTGACTTCACAAATGGTGATAGCTGGAAAAAGAGGTGCAGAGCCCCAGAGGCCTTACTCTGAGGACTGCAATCTAGCGAGCACTAGTGTTTCTATATTGTTTCCTTGCGCTTTTTATTTTATTTTATCATGATTCGAGGGGACCACATCAGCAGGGATGAGGTCAATTTGGCCTGTAGCATGTGCTGGACAGTTACCATCCTCCTGGGTTCCCTCTTCACCACCGGCCCGAGTTTCTGGTTTGAAATCACCAGCAACCAACCGAGCCGGAACATCACCTCCAGCCACCTGCAAGGGCAGAACGATACCATCAGAGATCTGCCCAGCTTGAATACTACCAGCAGCGACATGAAGTGTCCCATCTGGACGAGGACCAGGATCAGAAAGATCACCCCTGTCCTGGTGAGTAATCAAACCTCTGCCAGCAGCGACATGAAGTGTCCCATCTGGACCAGGACCAGAAAGATCACCCCTGTCCTGGGGAGTAATGACACCACTGCCAGCAGCGACACGATCAGCTGGGATTCCATTACCAACAACCTGCAGAGCGGGGCGGCCATCATCAAAAACTATCTTGGCTGGATCAGCACTTATGGTGACCTGATCATCTCCCTGCTATGCTATATCCCCATCGATAACAACCTGCTGGACCGGTTCATAGATGCTGTTGACGATCTGATCTCGTTTGCTAGTACCATCAGTGACCTGCTGTCCTGGATAGACACCACCACTGAATTGGTATTCTGGATCCCCACCATCACCAGCAGTTCCCTGCTTGCCTGGATGAACCCAGTCAATGAGTTGGTGACCTGGATTAGCACCGGCAGCACTATAGAGCTTCTTTACGTGATCTGTAACCCCACCGCAATCAGCTGGATCGGCTTCATCAGTGACAGGCTCACCTGGATCGCCATCACACTTCAGCTTCTGACGTGGGTTATGCCAAGGGGGATAGTGACCAGCATCACCGGACCGATGGACTATATTAACTCGGTCAGACAGTTCCTGGGACGGGTCACCATTGCCATCCTAATTGTCAATATCCCCGAGATAAGAGGTGTCATTAACGTCATCACCAGTATACTATGGGTATTCTTCACCAACCTGTATGTATGAACACTGGAAAAGATGAATAAACATTTTTATTTGACAAATATTCCGATTGATGTAATTATTGTTATAATAATAGACAAAGTGGGGAATTTATTATAGATCAGCGTTTTATATGTCAGTGAGAAACAAAGTAGTAGAGTAAGATGCCCAGGGCCGGGTTTAGGCTCAGCGTGGCCCTAGGCAAAATCAAAAGGAGGGCCCCAAAAGTCGTAATAGTGCACTAACCAGATTTTAACATTTTTGGTCACTTCAAATACTATAAAAAATATCTAAAAAGCAATTGAGAAATCCCATCAAAACAAAAACAGTACCGATAAAAACTACAAATCACAACACAAAAAATGACCTCATACATCCCCATATACAGAAAAATAAGAGTTATAGGGATCAGAATAGTACAATTTTATATTTTTGTATAGTCCCCCACATTAGGTAAGCAGTATGATCCCCCACATTAGGTAGACAGTATAGTACCCCCAACATTAGGTAAAGAGTATAGCTCCCCCACAATAGGTTGGCAGTATAGTTCCCCCCATATTGGGTGCAGTAGAGTCCCCCACATTAGATGCAGTATAGTTCCCCCATATTAGGTGCAGTATAGTTCCCCCACATTAGGTGCAGTATGGTCTCCCACAATAGGTGCAGTATACAGTAACCCCCCAACTTTAGGTGCAGTATACAGTAGTTCCCCCACATTAGGTGCAGTATACAGTAGTTCCGCCACATTAGGTGCAGTATACAGTAGTCCCCCACATTAGGTGCAGTATACAGTAGTCCCCCACATTAGGTGCAGTATACAGTAGTCCCCCACATTAGGTGCAGTATACAGTAGTCCCCCACATTAGGTGCAGTATACAGTAGTCCCCCCACATTAGGTGCAGTATACAGTAGTCCCACACATTAGGTGCAGTATACAGTAGTCCCCGCCATTAGGTGCAGTATACAGTAGTTACCCCACATTAGGTGCAGTATAAAGTAGACCCCCCCATTAGGTGCAGTATACAATAGTCCCCCACATTAGGTGCAGTATAAATTAGTTCCCCTCATTAGGTGCATTATACAGTAGTTCCCCCACATTAGGAGCAATATACAGTAGTCCCACACATTAGGTGCAGTATACAGTAGTCCCACACATTAGGTGCAGTATACAGTAGTCCCCCACATTAGGTGCAGTATAAAGTAGTTCCCCACATTAGGTGCAGTATACAGTAGTCCCACACATTAGGTGCAGTATACAGTAGTCCCCCACATTAGGAGCAGTATACAGTAGTCCCCCACATAAGTTGCAGTATACAGTAGTCCCCCACATTAGGTGCAGTATACATACAGTAGTCCCCCACATTAGTTGCAGTATAAAGTAGTTCCTCACAATAGGTGCAGTATACAGTAGTCCCCCACATTAGGTACAGTATAAAGTAGTTCCCCACATTAGGTGCACTATACAGTAGTTACCCCACATTAGGTGCAGTATAAAGTAGTCCCCCACATTAGGTGCAGTATACAGTAGTCCCCCACATTAGGTGCAGTATAAAGTAGTTCCCCACATTAGGTGCAGTATACATTAGTCCCACTCATTAGGTGCAGTATACAGTAGTCCCCCACATTAGGTGCAGTATAAAGTAGTTCCCCACATTAGGTGCAGTATACAGTAGTCCCACACATTAGGTGCAGTATACAGTAGTCCCCCACATTAGGAGCAGTATACAGTAGTCCCCCACATAAGTTGCAGTATACAGTAGTCCCCCACATTAGGTGCAGTATACATACAGTAGTCCCCCACATTAGTTGCAGTATAAAGTAGTTCCTCACAATAGGTGCAGTATAAAGTAGTCCCCCACATTAGGTACAGTATAAAGTAGTTCCCCACATTAGGTGCACTATACAGTAGTTACCCCACATTAGGTGCAGTATAAAGTAGTCCCCCACATTAGGTGCAGTATACAGTAGTCCCCCACATTAGGTGCAGTATAAAGTAGTTCCCCACATTAGGTGCAGTATACAGTAGTCCCCCACATTAGGTGCAGTATACAGTTGTCCCCCACATTAGGTGCAGAATACAGTAGTTCTCCACATTAGGTGCAGTATACAGTAGTCCCCCACATTAGGTGCAGTATAAAGTAGTTCCCCACATTAGGTGCAGTATACAGTAGTCCCCCACAATAGGTGCAGTATGCATACAGTAGTCCTCCACATTAGGTGCAGTATAAAGTAGTTCCCCACATTAGGTGTAGTATAAAGTAGTCCCCCACATTGGGTGCAGTATACATACAGTAGTTCCCCTCATTAGGTGCAGTATAAAGTAGTTCCCCACATTAGGTGCAGTATAAAGTAGTCTCACACATTAGGTGCAGTATACATACAGTAGTCCCCCACATTAGGTGCAGTATACAGTAGTCCCCCACATTAGGTGCAGTATACAGTAGTCCCGCACATTTGGTGCAGTATACAGTAGTCCCCCACATTAGGTGCAGTATACAGTAGTTCCTCCACATTAGGAGCAATATACAGTAGTCCCACACATTAGGTGCAGTATACAGTAGTCCCCCACATTAGGAGCAGTATACAGTCGTCCCCCACATAAGTTGCAGTATACAGTCGTCCCCCACATTAGGTGCAGTATACATACAGTAGTCCCCCACATTTGGTGCAGTATACATACAGTAGTCCCACACATTAGGTGCAGTATACAGTAGTCCCCCACAGTAGGTGCAGTATAAAGTAGTTCCCCACATTAGGTGCAGTATACAGTAGTCCCACACATTAGGTGCAGTATACAGTAGTCCCCCACATTAGGAGCAGTATACAGTAGTCTCCCACATAAGTTGCAGTATACAGTAGTCCCCCACATTAGGTGCAGTATACATAAAGTAGTCCCCCACATTAGGTGCAGTATACATACAGTAGTCCCACACATTAGGTGCAGTATACAGTAGTCCCCCACATTAGGTGAAGTATAAAGTAGTTCCCCACATTAGGTGCAGTATACAGTAGTCCCACACATTAGGTGCAGTATACAGTAGTCCCCCACATTAGGAGCAGTATACAGTAGTCCCCCACATAAGTTGCAGTATACAGTAGTCCCCCACATTAGGTGCAGTATACATACAGTAGTCCCCCACATTAGGTGCAGTATAAAGTAGTTCCCCACATTAGGTGCAGTATAAAGTAGTCCCCCACATTAGGTGCAGTATACAGTAGTCCCCCACATTAGGTGCAGTATACAGTAGTCCCCCACATTAGGTGCAGTATACAGTAGTCCCCCACATTAGGTGCAGTATAAAGTAGTTCCCCACATTAGGAGCAGTATACAGTAGTTACAACACATTAGGTGCAGTATAAAGTAGTCCCCCATATTAAGTGTTGTATCCAGTAGTCCCCCACATTAGTTGCTGTATAAAGTAGTTCCCCTCATTAGGTACAGTATACAGTAGTCCCCCACATTAGGTGCAGTATAAAGTAGTTCCCCACATTAGGTGCAGTATACAGTAGTCCCCCACATTAGGTGCAGTATACAGTAGTCCCACACATTAGGTGCAGTATACAGTAGTACCCCACATTACGTGCGGTATAAAGTAGTTCCCCACATTAGGTGCA
This sequence comes from Hyla sarda, assembly GCF_029499605.1. NCBI lineage: Eukaryota > Metazoa > Chordata > Amphibia > Anura > Hylidae > Hyla > Hyla sarda. The sequence goes on from NW_026610626.1 coordinate 161,750, forward strand.
GTATACAGTAGTCCCACACATCAGGTGCAGTATACAGTAGTCCCCCACATTAGGAGCAGTATACAGTAGTCCCCCACATAAGTTGCAGTATACAGTAGTCCCCCACATTAGGTGCAGTATACATACAGTAGTCCCCCACATTAGGTGCAGTATAAAGTAGTTCCCCACATTAGGTGCAGTATACAGTAGTCCCCCACATTAGGTGCAGTATACAGTAGCCCCCCACATTAGGTGCAGTATACAGTAGTCCCCCACATTAGGTGCAGTATACAGTAGTTACCACACATTAGGTGCAGTATACAGTAGTCCCCCACATTAGGTGCAGTATACAGTAGTCCCCCACATTAGGTGCAGTATACAGTAGTCCCCCACATTAGGTGCAGTATACAGTAGTTCTCCACATTAGGTGCAGTATACAGTAGTCCCCCACATTAGGTGCAGTATACAGTAGTCCCCCACAATAGGTGCAGTATGCATACAGTAGTCCTCCACATTAGGTGCAGTATGCATACAGTAGTCCTCCACATTAGGTGCAGTATACAGTAGTCTCTCACATTAGGTGCAGTATAAAGTAGTTCCCCACATTAGGTGTAGTATAAAGTAGTCCCCCACATTGGGTGCAGTATACATACAGTAGTTCCCCTCATTAGGTGCAGTATAAAGTAGTTCCCCACATTAGGTGCAGTATAAAGTAGTCTCACACATTAGGTGCAGTATACATACAGTAGTCCCCCACATTAGGTGCAGTATACAGTAGTCCCCCACATTAGGTGCAGTATACAGTAGTCCCGCACATTTGGTGCAGTATACAGTAGTCCCCCACATTAGGTGCAGTATACAGTAGTTCCTCCACATTAGGAGCAATATACAGTAGTCCCACACATTAGGTGCAGTATACAGTAGTCCCCCACATTAGGAGCAGTAAACAGTAGTCCCCCACATAAGTTGCAGTATACAGTCGTCCCCCACATTAGGTGCAGTATACATACAGTAGTCCCCCACATTAGTTGCAGTATAAAGTAGTTCCCCACATTAGGTGCAGTATACAGTAGTCTCCCACATTAGGTGCAGTATAAAGTAATTCCCCACATTAGGTGCAGTATACAGTAGTTACCCCACATTAGGTGCAGTATAAAGTAGACCCCCACATTAGGTGCAGTATACAGTAGTCCCCCACATTAGGTGCAGTATAAAGTAGTTCCCCTCATTAGGTGCAGTATACAGTAGTTCCCCCACATTAGGAGCAATATACAGTAGTCCCACACATTAGGTGCAGTATACAGTAGTCCCCCATATTAGGAGCAGTATACAGTAGTCCCCCACATAAGTTGCAGTATACAGTAGTCCCCCACATTAGGTGCAGTATACATACAGTAGTCCCCCACATTAGGTGCAGTATACATACAGTAGTCCCACACATTAGGTGCAGTATACAGTAGTCCCCCACATTAGGTGCAGTATAAAGTAGTTCCCCACATTAGATGCAGTATACAGTAGTCCCACACATTAGATGCAGTATACAGTAGTCCCCCACATTAGGTGCAGTATACATACAGTAGTCCCCCACATTAGTTGCAGTATAAAGTAGTTCCTCACAATAGGTGCAGTATACAGTAGTCCCCCACATTAGGTACAGTATAAAGTAGTTCCCCACATTAGGTGCACTATACAGTAGTTACCCCACATTAGGTGCAGTATAAAGTAGTCCCCCACATTAGGTGCAGTATACAGTAGTCCCCCACATTAGGTGCAGTATAAAGTAGTTCCCCTCATTAGGTGCAGTATACAGTAGTCCCGCACATTAGGTGCATTATACAGTAGTCCCCCACATTAGGTGCAGTATACATTAGTCCCACTCATTAGGTGCAGTATACAGTAGTCCCCCACATTAGGTGCAGTATACAGTAGTCCCACACATTAGGTGCAGTATACAGTAGTTCCCCCACATTAGGAGCAATATACAGTAGTCCCACACATTAGGTGCAGCATACAGTAGTCCCCCACATTAGGTGCAGTATACATACAGTAGTCCCCCACATTAGTTGCAGTATAAAGTAGTTCCCCACATTAGGTGCAGTATACAGTAGTCCCCCACATTAGGTGCAGTATACAGTCGTCCCCCACATTAGGTGCAGTATACATACAGTAGTCCCCCACATTAGTTGCAGTATAAAGTAGTTCCCCACATTAGGTGCAGTATACAGTAGTCTCCCACATTAGGTGCAGTATAAAGTAATTCCCCACATTAGGTGCAGTATATAGTAATTACCCCACATTAGGTGCAGTATAAAGTAGACCCCCACATTAGGTGCAGTATACAGTAGTCCCCCACATTAGGTGCAGTATAAAGTAGTTCCCCTCATTAGGTGCAGTATACAGTAGTTCCCCCACATTAGGAGCAATATACAGTAGTCCCACACATTAGGTGCAGTATACAGTAGTCCCCCACATTAGGAGCAGTATACAGTAGTCCCCCACATAAGTTGCAGTATACAGTAGTCCCCCACATTAGGTGCAGTATACATACAGTAGTCCCCCACATTAGGTGCAGTATACATACAGTAGTCCCACACATTAGGTGCAGTATACAGTAGTCCCCCACATTAGGTGCAGTATAAAGTAGTTCCCCACATTAGGTGCAGTATACATTAGTCCCACTCATTAGGTGCAGTATACAGTAGTCCCCCACATTAGGTGCAGTATACAGTAGTCCCACACATTAGGTGCAGTATACAGTAGTTCCCCCACATTAGGAGCAATATACAGTAGTCCCACACATTAGGTGCAGCATACAGTAGTCCCACACATTAGGAGCAGTATACTGTAGTCCCACACATTAGGTGCAGTATACATACAGTAGTCCCCCACATTAGGTGCAGTATACAGTAGTCCCACACATTAGGTGCAGAATACAGTAGTCCCCCACATTAGGTGCAGTATAAAGTAGTTCCCCACATTATGTGCAGTATACAGTAGTCCCACACATTAGGTGCAGTATACAGTAGTCCCCCACATTAGGAGCAGTATACAGTAGTCCCCCACATAAGTTGCAGTATACAGTAGTCCCCCACATTAGGTGCAGTATACATACAGTAGTCCCCCACATTAGTTGCAGTATAAAGTAGTTCCTCACAATAGGTGCAGTATACAGTAGTCCCCCACATTAGGTACAGTATAAAGTAGTTCCCCACATTAGGTGCACTATACAGTAGTTACCCCACATTAGGTGCAGTATAAAGTAGTCCCCCACATTAGGTGCAGTATACAGTAGTCCCCCACATTAGGTGCAGTATAAAGTAGTTCCCCTCATTAGGTGCAGTATACAGTAGTCCCGCACATTAGGTGCATTATACAGTAGTCCCCCACATTAGGTGCAGTATACATTAGTCCCACTCATTAGGTGCAGTATACAGTAGTCCCCCACATTAGGTGCAGTATACAGTAGTCCCACACATTAGGTGCAGTATACAGTAGTTCCCCCACATTAGGAGCAATATACAGTAGTCCCACACATTAGGTGCAGCATACAGTAGTCCCCCACATTAGGAGCAGTATACTGTAGTCCCCCACATAAGTTGCAGTATACAGTAGTCCCCCACATTAGGTGCAGTATACATACAGTAGTCCCCCACATTAGTTGCAGTATAAAGTAGTTCCCCACATTAGGTGCAGTATACAGTAGTCCCCTACATTAGGTGCAGTATACAGTAGTCCCCCACATTAGGTGCAGTATAAAGTAGTTCCCCACATTAGGTGCAGTATACAGTAGCCCCCCACATTAGGTGCAGTATACAGTAGTCCCACTCATTAGGTGCAGTATACAGTAGTCCCCCACATTAGGTGCAGTATACAGTAGCCCCACACATTAGGTGCAGTATACAGTAGTTCCCCCACATTAGGAGCAATATAAAGTAGTCCCACACATTAGGTGCAGTATACAGTAGTCCCCCACATTAGGAGAAGTATACAGTAGTCCCCCACATAAGTTGCAGTATACAGTAGTCCCCCACATTAGGTGCAGTATACATACAGTAGTCCCCCACATTAGGTGCAGTATACATACAGTAGTCCCACACATTAGGTGCAGTATACAGTAGTCCCCCACATTAGGTGAAGTATAAAGTAGTTCTCCACATTAGGTGCAGTATACAGTAGTCCCACACATTAGGTGCAGTATACAGTAGTCCCCCACATTAGGAGCAGTATACAGTAGTCCCCCACATAAGTTGCAGTATACAGTAGTCCCCCACATTAGGTGCAGTATACATACAGTAGTCCCCCACATTAGGTGCAGTATAAAGTAGTTCCCCACATTAGGTGCAGTATAAAGTAGTCCCCCACATTAGGTGCAGTATACAGTAGTCCCCCACATTAGGTGCAGTATACAGTAGTCCCCCACATTAGGTGCAGTATACAGTAGTCTCCCACATTAGGTGCAGTATACAGTAGTCCCCCACATTAGGTGCAGTATAAAGTAGTTCCCCACATTAGGAGCAGTATACAGTAGTTACAACACATTAGGTGCAGTATACAGTAGTCCCCCACATTAGAAGCAGTATACAGTAGTCCCCCACATAAGTTGCAGTATACAGTAGTCCCCCACATTAGGTGCAGTATACATACAGTAGTCCCCCACATTAGGTGCAGTATAAAGTAGTTCCCCACATTAGGTGCAGTATAAAGTAGTCCCCCACATTAGGTGCAGTATACAGTAGTCCCCCACATTAGGTGCAGTATACAGTAGTCCCCCACATTAGGTGCAGTATACAGTAGTCTCCCACATTAGGTGCAGTATACAGTAGTCCCCCACATTAGGTGCAGTATAAAGTAGTTCCCCACATTAGGAGCAGTATACAGTAGTTACAACACATTAGGTGCAGTATACAGTAGTCCCCCACATTAGGTGCAGTATACAGTAGTCCCCCACATTAGGTGTAGTATCCAGTAGTCCCCAACATTAGTTGCTGTATAAAGTAGTTCCCCTCATTAGGTGCAGTATACAGTAGTTCCGCACATTAGGTGCAGTATACAGTAGTCCCCCCACATTAGGTGCAGTATACAGTAGTCCCCCACATTAGGTGCAGTATACAGTAGTCCCCCACATTAGGTGCAGTATAAAGTAGTTCTCCACATTAGGTGCAGTATACAGTAGTCCCCCACATTAGGTGCAGTATACAGTAGTCCCACTCATTAGGTGCAGTATACAGTAGTCCCCCACATTAGGAGCAGTATACAGTAGTCCCCCACATAAGTTGCAGTATACAGTAGTCCCCCACATTAGGTGCAGTATACATACAGTAGTCCCACACATTAGGTGCAGTATACAGTAGTCCCCCACATTAGGTGCAGTATAAAGTAGTTCCCCACATTAGGTGCAGTATACAGTAGTCCCACACATTAGGTGCAGTATACAGTAGTCCCCCACATTAGGAGCAGTATACAGTAGTCCCCCACATAAGTTGCAGTATACAGTAGTCCCCCACATTAGGTGCAGTATACATACAGTAGTCCCCCACATTAGGTGCAGTATAAAGTAGTTCCCCACATTAGGTGCAGTATACAGTAGTCCCCCACATTAGGTGGAGTATAAAGTAGTTCCCCACATTAGGTGCAGTATACAGTAGTCCCCCACATTAAGTGCAGTATACAGTAGTTACCACACATTAAGTGCAGTATACAGTTGTCCCCCACATTAGGTGCAGTATACAGTAGTCCCTCACATTAGGTGCAGTATACAGTAGTCCCCGACATTAGGTGCAGTATAAAGCAGTTCCCCACATTAGGTGCAGTATACAGTAGTCCCCCACATTAGGTGCAGTATAAATTAGTCCCCCACATTAGGTGCAGTATACAGTAATTCCCCACATTAGGTACAGTATACAGTGGTTCCCCACATTAGGTGCAGTACACAGTCCACAGTACACATACCCTTATGTCACCTATGTAAACTCCTCTACACCCCTCTGTCACCCATGTACACTCCTCTACACCCCTCAGCCTCCCATGTACACTCCTCTACATCCCACTTTGACCCATGTACACTCCTCTACACCCCTCTGTCACCCATGTATACTCCTCTACACCCCTCTGTCACCCATGTACACTCCTCTACACCCCTCTGTCACCCATGTACATTCCTCTACACCCCTCAGCCTCCCATGTACACTCCTCTACATCCCACTTTGACCCATGTACACTCCTCTACACCCCTCTGCCATCCATGTACACTACTCTACACCCCTCTGCCACCCTTGTACACTCCTCTACACCCCCTGCCACCCTTGTACACTCCTCTACACCCCTCTGTCACCCATGTACACTCCTCTACACCCCTCTGTCACCCATGTACACTCCTTTACACCCCTCTGTCACCCATGTACACTCCTCTACACCCTTCTGTCACCCATGTAAACACCTCCACACCCCTCTGTCACCCATGTACACTCCTCTACACCCCTCTGACACCCATATACACTCCTCTACACCCCTGTCACCCCACTGAAACCCATGTACACTCCTCTACACCCCTCTGTCACCCATGTACACTCCTCTACACCCCTCTGTCACCCATGTACACTCCTCTACACCCCTCTGTCACCCATGTACACTCCTCTACACCCCTCCGTCACCCATGTTCACTCCTCTACACCCCTCTGCCACCCATGTACACTCCTCTACACCCCTCTGTCACTCATGTACACTCCTCTTCACCCCTTTGCCAAACATGTACACTCCTCTACACTCCTCTGTCACCCATGTACACTACTCTACACCCCTCAGCCTCCCATGTACATTCCTCTACACCCCTCTGTCACCCATGTTCACTCCTCTACACCCCTCTGCCACCCATGTACACTCCTCTACACCCCTATGTCACCCATGTACACTCCTCTACACCCATCTGCCACCCATATACACTCCTCTACACCCCTTTGTCACCCATGTTCACTCCTCTACACCCCTCTGCCACCCTTGTACACTCCTCTACACCCCTATGTCACCCATGTATACTCCTTTACACCCCTCTGCCACCCATGTACACTCCTCTACACTCCTCTGTCACCCATATACACTCCTCTTCACCCCTCTGTCACCCATGTACACTCCTCTACACCCCTCTGTCACCCATGTACACGCCTCTACACCCCTCTGTCACCCATGTACACTCCTCTACACCCCTGTCACCCATGTACACTCCTCTACACCCCTCTGCCATCCATGTACACTACTCTACACCCCTCTGCCACTCTTGTACACTCCTCTACACCCCCTGCCACCCATGTACACTCCTCTACACCCCTCTGTCACCCATGTACACTCCTCTACACCCCTCTATCACCCATGTACACTCCTCTACACCCCTCTGTCACCCATGTACACTCCTCTACACCCTTCTGTCACCCATGTAAACTCCTCCACACCCCTCTGTCACCCATGTACACTCCTCTACACCCCTCTGACACCCATATACATTCCTCTACACCCCTGTCACCCCTCTGAAACCCATGTAAACTCCTCTACACCCCTCTGTCACCCATGTACACTCCTCTATACCCCTTTGTCCCCCATGCACACTCCTCTATACCCCTCTGTCACCCATATACACTCCTCTACACCCCTCTGTCACCCATGTACACTCCTCTACACCCCTGTCACCCATGTACACTCCTCTACACCCCTATGTCACCCATGTACACTCCTCCACACCCCTCTGTCACCAATGTACACTCCTCTACACCCCTCTGTCACCCATGTACACTCGTCTACACCCCTCTGTCACCCATGTTCACTCCTCTACACCCCTCTGCCACCCATGTACACTCCTCTACACCCCTATGTCACCCATGTGCACTCCTCTACAACCCTCTATCACCCATGTACACTCCTATACACCCCTTTGTCACCCATGTACACTGCTCTACACCCCTCCGTCACTCATGTACACTCCTCTTCATCCCACTTTGACCCTTGTACACTCCTCTACACCCCCTGCCACCCATGTACACTCCTCTATACCCCTCTGTCACCCATGTACACTCCTCTACACCCCTCTGTACACTCCTCTACACCCCTCTGTCACCCATGTACACTCCTCTACACCCTTCTGTCACCCATGTAAACTCCTCCACACCCCTCTGTCACCCATGTACACTCCTCTACACCCCTCTGTCACCCATGTACACTCCTCTACACCCCTCTGTCACCCATGTACACTCCTCTCCACCCCTCTGACACCCATGTACACTCCTCTACACCCCTCTGTCACCCATGTACACTCCTCTCCACCCCTCTGTCACCCATGTACACTCCTCTACACCCTCTCACACCCATATACATTCCTCTACACCCCTCTGTCACCCATGTACACTCCTCTACATCCCTCTGACACCCATGTACACTCCTCTACACCCCTCTGTCACCCATGTACATCCCTGTCACCCCTCTACACCCCTCTGTCACCCATATACACTCCATTACACCCCTCTGCCACCCATGTACTCCCCTCTACACCCCTCTGTCACCCATGTACACTCCTCTACACCCCTCTGACACCCATGTACACTCCTCTACACCCCTCTGACACCCATATACATTCCTCTACACCCCTCTGTCACCCATGTACACTCCTCTACACCCCTCTGACACCCATGTACACTCCTCTACACCCCTCTGTCACCCATGTACACCCCTGTCACCCCTCTACACCCCTCTGTCACCCATGTACACTCCATTACACCCCTCTGCCACCCATGTACTCCCCTCTACACCCCTCTGTCACCCATGTACACTCCTCTACACCCCTCTGACACCCATGTACACTCCTCTACACCCCTCTGTCACCCATGTAGACTCCTCTATACCCCTCTGACACCCATGTACACTCCTCTACACCCCTCTGTCACCCCTGTACACCCCTCTGTCACCCCTCTACACCCATCTGTCTCCCATGTACACTCCTCTATACCCCTTTGTCATCCATGTACACTCCTCTACACCCCTCTGTCATCCATGTACACTCCTCTACCCCCCTCTGTCACCCATGTACACTCCTCTACACCCCTCTGTCACCCATATACACTCCTCTACACCCTTCTGTCACCCCTCTACACCCCTCTGTCACCCCTCTACAACCATCTGTCTCCCATGTACACTCCTCTTCACCCCTCTGCCACCCATGTACACTCCTCTACACTCCTCTGTCATCCATATACACTCCTCTACACCCTTCTGTCACCCATATACACTCCCCTGTCACCCCTCTACACACCAGTCACCCATGTACACTCCTCTACACGCCACTTTCACCCATGTACACTACTCTACACCCATCTGTCACCCATATACACTCCTCTACTCCTTTGGATAGGGGATAAGATGTCTCAGGGCCGGAGTACCCCTTTAAGATGGGAATTTGCTTCTACTCCAGACAGTTCCTGACATGGACGGAGGTGTCAGCAGAAAGCACTGTGGTCGTGACAGAAAATAAATCCAAAAAGAAAATAACCTCTGGAGAATACAGCCGCTAATAAATACTGGAAGGATTAAGATTTTTTTTTTTTAATAGAAGTAATTTACAAATCTGTTAAACTTTCTGGCACCAGTTGACGTACAAAAAAAAAAAAAGTTTTCCACCAGAATACCCCTTTAAAGTACTGTGCACAACGTATATGTGGTTTATTGCTGGGGTATGCGTGCTGTTTGACAAAACACGGTGGCAGGGGAAGTCTGACCATGAGGCTATTTGGTAGTAAACAGGTAATAGCATGAGGAACTTATTCTATGACCATTACATTGTTGGGTCTACATCAGGGGTCTCAAACTGGTGGCCCTCCAGGTGTTGCAAAACTTTAACTCCCAGCATTCCCGACAACCATTAGCTGCAGAAAATGTCTGTCTGGGCATGTGCAGGCATGCTGGGAGTTGAAGTTTTGCATCATTGAGGGCCACCAGTTTGAGACCCGTGGTCTATATGCTTATTTTAAAATAGGCGGAAAGTGATGACTGTGTACTGCCGGTGTGAGCTGTGACATCAGCATTCGTGGCTTGTGTGAGGACACACCACTGGTGGAGAGATGTGAGAGCGACATCAGCCACCATAGAGCCACATGGAGCGACATCAGCCACCAGGCCAGTATTTTACAGGCACAGCCTTTACTTTGCCGACCCTGCCGGTATTTTTATATAAAAAATACTGGCAATGCAATGGTCGGTATTTATCCAACCAATCCGACTCCTGGAATGGATCCAGCCAATCAGATTCCCGGAATATTGCACCATATACTATACCAGTGTTTCCCAACCAGAGCGCCTCCAGCTGTTGCAAAACTGAAAACTCCAGCATGCTCGGACAGCCGTTGGCTGTCCGGGCATGCTGGGAGTTGCAGTTTTGCGACAGCTGGAGGCACCCCTGGTTGGGAAACACTGGTTTAGGCTGGGTTCACATCACATTTTTACCATACTACGGATGGAACAGTACGGGAAAAAGTAAACCGTATGCGTTTTTAAACCGTATACTGTTTTTAAAAGTGCATATAGTTCCATTCATTTAAAAAAAAAAAAAAAAACATACGTTTTTGAAAATGGGAGGGATCTTGGGTGGGGACATTAGGGTGCAAATGCACATGTGCAAAGTAAAAACCGTATATGTTTTCACGTATGGAACCGTATACATGTGCGTTTTCTATTGACGTCCATTAAAAAAAAAAACGTATGCGTTTGCAGTACGGTTTTTACATCGGAGTCAAAACCGTGGTTGACTACGATTTTGTCTCCAGTTTAATAACCGTACTGCAATCGCATACGTTTTTTTTTTTAACATGGAAGTCAATGGAAAACGCACATGTATACGGTTCCATACGGGAAAACATACAGTTTTTCTTTGCACATGCGCATTTGCATCCTAAAGTCCCCACCCAAGACCCCTCCCATTAAAAATGGACAACATTTTCAAAAACGGACGGAACTGTATGCACTTTTAAAAACAGTATACAGTTTAAAAATGCATACGGTTTACTTTTTTCCATACTGTTCCATCCGTTTTTTGCCATACGGTTTTCTTTAGAAAAACGGATTGAAAACAGTCTGGCAAAAACGTGATGTGAACTCAGCCTTAGAGAGGACAGCAGAAGAGACAGCTGGAGCCGGGGGACAGACAAGTACTATCCGTGACATGAATAGCACCTGAATAAGAATTGCTGAAGCAGCACAGGGACTACAGAGTGTTAACCCTGAAGTAGGATCATCTGAGAGAGATTAAGAGGTTGTACCCGGCTCTCTCGTACCCCAGCCGGACCAGCAGTGAACTCCATTTACTTTAATGAGCCGACCGGAGTCAAACGGTGACTCCGATCGGCTCATTTTTGACCCGTATGCGGTTTCCTGACCGGACCTAGAACCGTAATTCTGCTGCTTCAGCAGCATCGTGAGTTAACTCTTTCCTTGCTGGGCTCCTGGATGGTATACCTGGGTACACTATGCACCCCAGTATTCTATACAGCTGGCGTAGGTAAGTAGTGATGCTCTGCACCCTGTATACGCTATATATCACTCCTCACCTCCTTACACTCTGTGGACCGGGCGCTCTGCATCCGACCCATGGAGTGGTGCCTGAAGGCAGTAAAAAAAATTGCCACAAGATACAAAAATGATTGTTTCCACACACCAGCAAAAACGCAAGGAAAGAACGCAAGAAAAACTGAATAAACGCAGGAAAAAGCTGTGAGTTTTTCTGGCGTTTTTACTGGTGAACAAAAAACCTCAATGAAATCCGAGTGTCAAAGCAATAGAACAAAATCCCTACGTCCACTTTTCCTGTGAGGTGCAGCTCAGGTGTCCAAATAGAACTGTGTGGAGATTTAGAACTTTGAACAAAATTTATCCTGTGCCTTGCAATTGCACCAAATTTAGACCAACCAAAACAATCTACAAAAAACATGTACCTACAACAAGGATAAATTTCCCCCAATGTATATGTGTGATTGTGTGTATATGTAGTAAAGCTGAGTGTGAGTGTGTGTATATGCAGTAGTGCTGAGTGAGTGTGTGTATATGTAGCTGTAGCCGAGTATGTGATTGTGTATATGCAGCAGAGCTGAGTGTGTGATCAGGTGTATGTAGCAAAGCTGAGTGTGTGATTGTGTAAATGCAGTAGAGCTGAGTGTGAGTGTGTGTATATGCAGTAGTGCTGAGTGAGTGTGTTTATATGTAGCTGAAGCTGACTGTGTGATTGTGTTTATGCAGCAGAGCTGAGTGTGTGATCAGGTGTATGTAGCAGAGCTGAGTGTGTGATTGTGTAAATGCAGTAGAGCTGAGTGTGTGATTGTGTAAATGCAGCAGAGCTGAGTGTGTGATTGTGTATATGTAGCAGAGCTGAGTGTGTGATTTTGTAAATGCAGTAGAGCTGAGTGAGTGATCAGGTGTACGTAGCAGAGTTGAGTGTGTGCGTGGTCGTGCTTATACATAATCACACATTCAGCTCTGCTCCATACACATGTCGCACACTAATTTCTGCTACATGTACATGATCACACACTCAGCTCTGGTACATGTACACAGTGTTTACCAACCAGGGTACCTCCAGCTTTGGCAAAACTGCAACTCCCAGCATGCCAAGTTTTGCAACACTTGGAGACATTCTGGTTGGTAAACACTGATATAGAGGTAAGGGGACAGATTGTTCAGCAAAATTACATATTTTTTAAACCCAGATATTCTGTGGGAGATTCTCAAAAACTTACGTAATTTCTGTTCCAGCGATATGATTCACACCTTTTTTTTCTCCTCACATTTTCAAAGGTCTCTTGTGCTGCTTTGAAAATATGTGAAAATTCATTTTCGCACCTCAATTTTTTTTTTGCAGCCATATTGGATTTTTTTTGCGCCAAATTTTACATCCCAGAAAATTCTTGCAGAAACATCTCACAAAATATTCCATGGTTTCTAGTGCTCAGTGATAACTGTATAAATAAAACATTTCTGAGCTTAAATGTGAGTGCAGGAGCAGTGACCAAGAAAAAGATAAAATTAAAAAAAAATATATGTTTTAAGGCTGATTTATCAGCCTGTATTTGTGGGAGGGGCGGGATTTCGCTATAAGAACCCAGCGGCAGTACCCGAGCTTGACGCCGCGGGTTCGTCACGTGATGTCAGCAAGTCAGCTGACCAGAAGTAGGATGTAGCGTTAGTGCGGGTGGTGAGTATGCCTGTCGGGGCTCCCGGTCCGGCGACTTACAACTACGGGCGGTGAGTATGTGGCGCTGCGGAGACCGGGAGCCGGGGCAACTACATGTTACAAGCATATTCCACATTGCCCGCCGCCCGCAGCCTCTGTTACTATGCACGTTGGGAAGTTGCCACCGGGCGGGACTTCACTATATCGGTTCTTCAGTACACGGGGAGAGCTCTTATCATAAACGCCCCATAACCCATCCCGGTGTCTGCACTGGGTCATTTGGGGAAGCTGCTACGGTTGTTTAGGGTATTTACTCACAGGAGCTGTTTCCTCATGCACAGGGGACATGTTTTCAATGACCTATGGGGTATTGTGAGTTCATAATTGTTGGTTATCTGTACAGCATACTCAGGTCACGTGTTTACATTTAAATCCAGGGTGCAGTCACTTTGTGCAATGTGAATCGGAGTAGCACAGGGGATTGCAGTCTCATAAGTTCGGGGGTCTCCTAATCTTATTGGTATACATTAGTCGTCAGTAGCAAGCACACACACACACACAAGAATAAATATATATATATATATATATATATATATATATATATACACACACATTTCTACAAATTGCCTTATAAGTACGCTCTTATAGTAATTCTGTGCACACAGACGGTAATGTAGCCGGGCACACGCTTCATTATTCTATGCTATATGGTCATATAGTCGTCGGTGTACACGCTCTTATAATTCAATCTTCGTACACGGTCATATAGTTGGTCACTGCATATTTGTTGGTCACCGCATATATAGTTGGTCACTGCGTATATTGTTGGTCACTGCATATATAGTTGGTCACTGCATATATAGTTGGTCACTGCATATATCGTTGGTCACTGCATATATTGTTGGTCACTGCATATATAGTTGGTCACTGCATATATAGTTGGTCACTGCATATATCGTTGGTCACTGCATATATTGTTGGTCACTGCATATATTGTTGGTCACTGCATATATAGTTGGTCTGCATATATAGTTGGTGACTGCATATATAGTTGGTCACTGCATATAGAGTTGGTCACTGCATATAGAGTTGGTCACTGCATATATTGTTGGTCACTGCATATATAGTTGGTCACTGCATATATAGTTGGTCACTGCACATATAGTTGGTCACTGCATATATAGTTGGTCACTGCATAAATAGTTGGTCACTGCATATAGTTGTTTTTGTGCATACTCATATAATTTGTTTGCTCCAATAATTCTGCGCATACAGCCATATAGTTGTTCTGTGCACATGCCCTCATAAGTGCTGTACACACGTTCGTAGCATTCATACTATACACACATTTGTAGGATTTATACTGTACTCTGTACACACGCTCGTAGGATTCATGCTGTACACATGCTTGTGGCGTTTATACTGTTCATTCGCTTGTAGGATTTATACTGTACACACGCTTGTGCATACTTTTAAGATTCATGCTTGTACCATTTATACTGTACACATGCTTGTACATGCTTGTAGGATTTATGCTGTACACACACTTGTAGGAATTTTGCTGTACACACACTAGTAGGATATGCTGTACACATGCTTGTAGGATTCATACTGTACACGCGCTTGTAGGAATTGTACTGTACACACATTTGTAGATCTATGGGTTTCTCACGCTCGTAGGATTTACACTGTACATGCTTGTTGGGTTGGATTATTTGTGTGTTCATGGGGTTCATGCTGTGCGTGCGCTTGTGACATGTGTGCGGTACGTGCACTGTGGGTTTGTGAGGTTCGCGCACTCGTGGCGTTTGTGCCGCGCACATGCTCGGACAGCGCATGGGGTGTTGCCCTGTGCGCAGGTACGTGGACTTAATAGTTACTACATGCATGCATATTCTTTGTCATCGGTTGTGATTGGCCACATGTGCGTTTGCTTTGATGGTGCATACACGCATAGTTGGCCTGAGTATACGGTCATCTAGTTTGGTGGTACAGCCACGCAAAGCTGTTATTCAACAATTTCGCACATAGTCGTTCTGTACATCTGTATATAGGCAGGGAGATACATGGTGTAGTTGTTACTGACACGTCTTCAGAACAATAACGCGTTACAGGTGGTGTATACCCATTTTGCCTGCCACGCCAGCAGGGGGGGGGTACGTTGCATTATTGTTACTGACACGCCTTCAGCACAACAATAACACGACACATAGGTAGTGTATACCCATTATACCTGCCACGTCTGCAGGGGGATACACTGCATAGTCGTTGTTACTGACACGTCTTCAGAGCAACGACATTACGACACATAGGTGGTGTATACCCATTATACCTGCCACGTCTGCAGGGGGATACATTGCATAGTTGTTGTTACTGACACGTCTTCAGAGCAATGACATTACGACACATAGGTGGGGTATACCCATCATGCCTGCCACATCTGCAGGGCGTTACATTGCACAATTGTTGTTACTGACACGCCTTCAGAGCAACGACGTTACGACACTCAGATTGTGTATACCTATTATACCTGCCACGTCTGCAGGGGGATACATGGCATAATTGTTGTTACTGACACGCCTTCAGAACAACAACGTTACGACACATAAGCGGTGATATACTCATTATTCCTGTCTGTGCGGATAAGTTGCTCTTTGTATCTGTTTATATAGTTTGTTCAGTGCATATGCTCGCTTGTGTAGTTTTTCTAGCCACACGTTTATAGTCTGTTCGGTGTACGCGCTCAAAGCTTTATACATATGCCCGTATAGTTTTGACTGTGTATATGGTCGTGAGTTGTTTGAGCATGTGGTTGTAGTGTTAGTGAGGTGCATCTGGCCTTGATGATTATGCCGGGCTCACGTTATATTTTATGGTCTGCGTGTGGATCAAGAAGTCATGCAAGGCATATATTTTTGGGGCAGGATTGTTCTATTCGGTATAGATTCATAGGTTCATTAGGTACTCGTTTCATGATATTTTGCTGTACTATGTTACGGTATTTAGACCATACACCCGTGTCTGTGATACTGCGCGGGTTTCATGGCTTTGGGCAAATCTGCACAGATAATTCTATGGGTTACCATTTTGTTAACATGGACGAAAATTATAGCTGGGGTTCGGTTTATTACTTGCTAAGTCGACAGGTCAAGCAGGCTTACGACCTGTCTCTGCTTCAGGTTGATGTCGATACTTATAGTTATCTATATTGGTTGAGGCTTTTTAAATGCGGCTGGATCAATCATATCTACAGGTCAGTCCGGGTACTACCTGACACGATTTCAGGTTGGCGTCTATGTTGTTATACGTAGTGTTTTTTAGTTGTGGGGTTATGCACAGTAATATAGCTTTATTTTCCAATATGATTTGTCACGGCTATAAGTCAATCGTGGTCACAACCTGTCTTGGTTTCATGTGGACATCGATACTTGTAGTCATATATGTTGGTTGAGGCTTTAATTCGGCTAGATCAGTCACATCTGCAGGTCAGTCTGGGTACAACCTGACACGACTTTGGGTTGGCGATAATATTTTGTATACATTATGTTTTTTCAGTAGCTGGGTTATGCTACAGGGATAGCTTTATGTTTCCATTCTTAATTGCCATGTCTATAGGTGTATTATGGTTACGACCTGTTTTGGTTCAGGGTGGCGGTCATACTGTTAGTTACAGATTTGGTTGAATCTTTTATTCATGTTCTGGCCTGTCTCGTCTACAGATTGGTTCAGTTGCGACCTGACACAACTTCAGGTCGACGGCAACGTCATCATGTGTCCATATGTTTACTTAGCACTAGGGACATAGCTTGGTTCTGTGTGCTCGGTTTTGTTTGTCTTGACTTAGGTTGACGATGATAGTGGTCACATGTTGGTTGAGTCTCATCATCATGTTGCTGCATAAGTGGTTTCATTGCCGTTAACGTCCACAGGTTGGTTACAGTAGTAACCTGACACAGGATTAGGTTGGTGATTACGTAGTCTTTTGTGTATACACGTTGTTAGCACTTGAAGTTGTGTATACGGGCATAGGGCTGTTCTCTGGGACTTTTCACGTCTGCAGCTCATTGAGAGCTTCCAACGTGTAGCCTAGAATACTTTCACAATGTTTTACATTAGATACTTAGAGGATGTCTCATGTGCCATTTTATTCCTATTTGCATTTATCGGGTTTTGCCACTCTTCTTTGCATCCAGCATAATTCTATCAAAGTATTTCTGTCAGGTATCCAGCGTAATATCACGCGGTCTTGCTCTGACGGGGCGTCATTGTTTGCATTCCATGCCATCAAATCTACCCTGGTGAGTGCACAAGAGGGTGGTTCGCAAGCCCTCTAGCCGTCGGCTGGGTTAGTTAGTTGCTTGGTTAGTTGACGCTTTAGGTAGTTCCCCATTGGGACATCAGGACAGCTTAACATTAGAGGCTGTGTCGTCCTTCAGTTGTCATGGTTTCCTAAGGTTTAGGGGAATTACATGCAGGTGCATGGCCCTAGTTACAATAACTTTGCAGGGATGCGAATAGTTACGTATTGATAATGTATAGCAGATGAAGGTTATTGTCAGGTTATCATCATTCGGTATTCTCCCGAGTCCCACAAGTGTTACTAAGCTTGAGTATTGCAAGCTTTGCTTCCACATGTCAAGGATCCAACGGGATCGGCCGTTGTCATTGTTAGGGGGTGGCACTCACTGGTAAGTTGTCTAACATGTACGTATTCTTGTTAAATTCTTTATAGCGATTCGTCCACTATATCTGGTCATTTCCGTAGCATTGAGGCTGTTGCTCAATGTCACATTGTGGTGTGCCAGCATAGGTGGTTAGGAAATAGGGGTGCTGGGAAGTCGGTGTTATGTGCACTGTACCCCATTCCGTAGTATGTATGGCAGGATGCATTGCAGTCATTGGCCACGGGGTTATTGTGCGGGTTGATAGCGCTTTGTTCTCATTATGAGTTTTGCCCTCTATTTTTCAGGTGTACTCCTACGCGGCAGTATATGGCATAACTCAGACTGCCTAGATAGGTTACAGGATGTAGTAGGGAATAGGAGTTTAGTTAGAGGTTAGTTAGGTAGGCTCGCTATCCGATTGAGCACCGACCAAAAATAATTTTTAATACCATTTTTCAATAATAATTTTTTTTTTTTTTTTTATAATTACTTACCGTATTTTTCGCCCTGTAGGACGCTCCGGCATATAAGACGCACCCAATTTTAAATGAGGAAAATCTAGAATACAATGTAAAGTACAGCCGTTGGCTGTCCGGGCATGCCAGGAGTTGTAGTTTTGCAACATCTGGAGGTCCGCAGGTTGAAGACCACTGGTATAGGAGGTAATACTCTCGTGTCCCCACCGCTCCGGACCGGTCACCGCTCGTCACCGCTGCCCTGGATGTCGCCCTCCATCGCTGTCGACACGTCCCCGGGGTGTGCCCTTCGCTCTGGAATGTCTCTGCTGCCTGGTATCCTCGCTCTCCGTCGCCGCCATCGCGTATTGGAGCGACGACGTGATGACGACAAAGGAGAGCGCCGTTCATGCAGGGGAACCGGGCACGGAGCAGACACCGAGGAGGCTGATAAGGTCCCTCCCAATGCAGCCGGGTTAGTGTCACTTTCGCTTCAGACACGGCGGTCAGCTTTGATCGCCGCGTCTGAAGGGTTAATACAGGGCATCATCGCGATCGGTGATGTCCTGTATTAGACGTGGGTCCCGGCCATTGATGGCCGCAGGGACCACCACGATAGGTGTGTATTCGCCGTATTAGATGCACCAACTTTCCCCCCCCAGTTTTGGGGAAGAAAAAGTGCATCTTATACGGCAAAAAAAAACGGTATGCTTTGTACCATATGCACTATATCTCTGCACTTTTTATATCTTTTGTATTGCATGCTCTATATATTCTTGCACTCTGCAGGCGCTGCTCCTATCCATTTGGTTTTAGTATACATCATTCCTGCACACTAATCAATATTCAGTTATAAACTTCTATAAATATATTTTTTTACAAAAATATTTTTCTCCTTGTTGTATATGTTGCATGCACTATTTATTTGTTTTACCATTATACATGTGATCACATCCTTGTCATTTTTTTATGCTTTCATATGCCCCCGGATTATTATTATTATAATCATTATTGCTATTATCTCTAATGTATTTGCATTATTTATAGCCATGTTATTGCCTTCACAGTCCACAGTCAGTTCTCCCACTATAGATTTTCATTCTTTGTATTATTTAGCCCTGGGTCCGATGTTCAGCTTATTTTGTATATCCCTCTATTAGCGGCGATCTGCGGCCATTTTGGGGAAGCTTGTCTTTCCCCCTAGAATTTTTTCGTGCACACATGCGCAGTATGAGTGACTGTGGCCATGTTTTCGTGGCCGCACAAGCTCTATAATGTGAATGCGCGTTGCGTGCTCCATCACACGAGTGCCACGGTGTCCAACGTCACTTCCGACCCAGCGGCTTACTATTAGGACAGGTGTGTTATTCCTTTTCTATTGGGTCCCTATTCTATAAATACCGTACCTGTAGCCATTATTTGCAGCCAAATTTTTTAACATATATTGATATATATTTATTTTATTGCGTCTATTATGTACATTTTTAGAATCATGTTCTTTTATTAATAAAAAATATATATTTTCATACATCGATTTGTACTTTATTTGGTGTCGCAGTTACAATGTGTTATGCTTTTGGCGTTTGTAGGTACCGTATTTTTCGCCGTATAAGACGCACTTTTTCTTCCCCAAAACGGGGGGGGAAAAAGTCGGTGCGTCTTATACGGCGAATACACCCCTTTCGCGGCGGTCCCTGCGGCCACCAACGGCCGGGACCCGCGGCTAATACAGGACATCACCGATCGCGGTGATGCCCTGTATTAACCCTTCAGACGCGGCGATCAAAGCTGACCGCCGAGTCTGAAGGGAAAGTGACACTAACCCGGCTGTTCAGTCGGGCTGTTCGGGACCGCCGCGATTTCCCCGCGGCGGTCCCGAACAGCCCGACTGAATAGCCGGGTTAGTGCATACAGGACTCCGGGAGGGACCTTACCTGCCTCCTCGGTGTCTTCTCCGTTCAGGGATCCCCTGTATGCCGGCGCTCTCCTTCCTCGTCATCACGTCGTCGCGTACGTGCGTCGGCGTGCGTAACAACGTGATGACGGCGACGGAGAGCGAGGATACTCGGCCGGCAGCAGAGACGTTCCGGAGCGACGGGGACACGGCGACAGCGATGGAGCAACATCCAGGGCAGCGGTGACGGGTCCGGAGCGGCGGGGACACGTGAGTATTACCTCCTATGCAGTGGTCTTAAATCTGCGGACCTCCAGATGTTGCAAAACTACAACTCCCAGCATGCCTGGACAGCCAACGGCTGTCCGGGCATGCTGGGAGTTGTAGTTTTGCAACATCTGGAGGTCCGCAGGTTGAAGACCACTATTGGGTTCAAAATCTTAATTTTTTTAGATTTTGCCCCTAAAAATTGTGTGCTTCTTATACGCTGGTGCGTCCTATAGGACGAAAAATACAGTATATATGTAGAAGGAATAAGTTGCAATATATAGGGGGAAAAAAGAAACATGAGGATTGGGGTGCAGGTGACTACTTCCAATGAAGCAGAGCTGTAGTGTTCTGATCAATCCGGGAGCTGCGTATTCTTCCCCCACCATCACTTTCCTCCTCCTCCTATTCTCAAAAATGAGGAATCCTCCTGCCAGAATACCCAAATCTGTAGATGACGTTGGACTTTGTCAGAATTTTACTAATATCTGTATTTATATTTGTATATTATATTTATTTGTCTTCTATGTTATAAAGTGACGTTCCTTCCCACCCAAATACCCAGTCCTCCGTATAAAGTCACCGCCCCCCCAAAAAACACCCTACACCCAGAGTTTTCTATACCTTTATTCAATAATAAAAAGCTTATTTCACCCTATAAAACAAATGGATGTAAATGTCCATGTCTACACCTGTCCTCAGAGCAGTGACATTCCGTATGACATCACACATGTGACTTCACAAATGGTGATAGCTGGAAAAAGAGGTGCAGAGCCCCAGAGGCCTTACTCTGAGGACTGCAATCTAGCGAGCACTAGTGTTTCTATATTGTTTCCTTGCGCTTTTTATTTTATCATGATTCGAGGGGACCACATCAGCAGGGATGAGGTCAATTTGGCCTGTAGCATGTGCTGGACAGTTACCATCCTCCTGGGTTCCCTCTTCACCACCGGCCCGAGTTTCTGGTTTGAAATCACCAGCAACCAACCGAGCCAGAATATAACCTCCAGCCACCTGCAAGGGCAGAACGATACCATCAAAGATCTGCCCAGCTTGAATACTACCAGCAGCGACATGAAGTGTCCCATCTGGACGAGGACCAGGATCAGAAAGATCACCCCTGTCCTGGTGAGTAATCAAACCTCTGCCAGCAGCGACATGAAGTGTCCCATCTGGACCAGGACCAGAAAGATCACCCCTGTCCTGCGGAATAATGACACCACTGCCAGCAGCGACACGATCAGCTGGGATTCCATTACCAACAACCTGCAGAGCGGGGCGGCCATCATCAAAAACTATCTTGGCTGGATCAGCACTTATGGTGACATGATCATCTCCCTGCTATGCTATATCCCCATCGATAACAACCTGCTGGACCGGTTCATAGATGCTGTTGACGATCTGATCTCGTTTGCTAGTACCATCAGTGACCTGCTGTCCTGGATAGACACCACCACTGAATTGGTATTCTGGATCCCCACCATCACCAGCAGTTCCCTGCTTGCCTGGATGAACCCAGTCAATGAGTTGGTGACCTGGATTAGCACCAGCAGCACTATAGAGCTTCTCTACGTGATCTGTAACCCCACCGCCATCAGCTGGATCGGCTTCATCAGTGACAGGCTCACCTGGATCGCCATCACACTTCAGCTTCTGACGTGGGTTATGCCAAGGGGGATAGTGACCAGCATCACCGGACCGATGGACTATATTAACTCGGTCAGACAGTTCCTGGGACGGGTCACCATTGCCATCCTAATTGTCAATATCCCCGAGATAAGAGGTGTCATTAACGTCATCACCAGTATACTATGGGTATTCTTCACCAACCTGTATGTATGAACACTGGAAAAGATGAATAAACATTTTTATTTGACAAATATTCCGATTAATGTAATTATTGTTATAATAATAGACAAAGTGGGGAATTTATTATAGATCAGCGTTTTATATGTCAGTGAGAAACAAAGTAGTAGAGTAAGATGCCCAGGGGCGGATTTAGGCTCAGCGAGGCCCTAGGCAAAATCAAAAGTGGGGCCCAAAAGTCATAGTAGTGCACTAACCAGATTTGAACATTTTTGGTCACTTCAAATACTATAAAAATATCTAAAAAGCAATTGAGAAGTCCCATCAAAACAAAAACAGTACCGATAAAAACTACAAATCACAACGCAAAAAATGACCTCATACATCCCCATATACAGAAAAATAAGAGTTATAGGGATCAGAATAGTACAATTTTATATTTTTGTATAGTCCCCCACATTAGGTAGACAGTATAGTACCCCCAACATTAGGTAAAGAGTATAGCTCCCCCACAATAGGTTGGCAGTATAGTTACCCCCATATTGGGTGCAGTATAGTCCCCCACATTAGGTGCAGTATAGTTCCCCCATATAAGGTGCAGTATAGTTCCCCCACATTAGGTGCAGTATGGTCCCCCACATTAGGTGCAGTATACAGTAATCCCCCCACATTAGGTGCAGTATACAGTAGTTCCCCCACATTAGGTGCAGTATACAGTAGTTCCCCCACATTAGGTGCAGTATACAGTAGTTCCCACACATTAGGTGCAGTATACAGTAGTCCCCCACATTAGGTGCAGTATACAGTAGTCCTCCACATTAGGTGCAGTATACATACAGTAGTCCCCCACATTAGGTGCAGTATAAAGTAGTCCGCCACATTAGGTGCAGTATAACCTAGTTCCCCATATTAGGTGCAGTATACAGTAGTTCCCCACATTAGGTGCAGTATAAAGTAGTCCCCCACATTAGATGCAGGATACAGTAGTCCCCCACATTAGGTGCAGTATACAGTAGTCCCCCACATTAGGTGCAGTATAAAGTAGTTCCCCACATTAGGTGCAGAATAGAGTAGTACCCCACATTAGGTGCAGTGTAAAGTAGTTCCCCACAATAGGTGCAGTATACAATAGTCCCCCACATTAGGTGCAGTATGCATACATTAGTCCCCCACATTAGGTGCAGTATACAGTAGTCCCTCACATTAGGTGCAGTATAAAGTAGTATCCAACATTAGGTGCAGTATACAGTAGTCCCCACCATTAGGTAAAGAGTATAGCTCCCCCACATTAGGCAGACAGTATAGTACCCCCCATATTAGGTGCAGTATAGTCCCCAACATTAGGTGCAGTATAAAGTAGTTCCCCACATTAGGTGCAGTATACAGTAGTCCCCCCACATTAGGTGCAGTAAAAAGTAGTTCCCCACATTAGGTGCAGTATACAGCAGTCCCCCACATTAGGTGCAGTATACAGTAGTTCCCCACATTAGGTGCAGTATAAAGTAGTCCCCCACATTAGGTGCAGTATAAAGTAGTCCCCCACATTAGGTGCAGTATACATTAGTCCACCACATTTGGTGCAGTATAAAGTAGTTCCCCACATTAGGTGCAGTATACAGTAGTCCCCCCACAATAGGTGCAGTATACAGTAGTCCCCCACATTAGGTGCAGTATAAAGTAGTTCCCCACATTAGGTGCAGTATACAGCAGTCCCACACATTAGGTGCAGTATACAGTAGTCCCCCACATTAGGTGCAGTATAAAGTAGTTCCCCACATTAGGTGCAGTATACAGTAGACCCCCACATTAGGTGCAGTATAAAGTAGTTCCCCACATTAGGTGCAGTATACAGAAGTCCCCCACATTAGATGCAGTATACAGTAGTCCCCCACATTAGGTGCAGTATAAAGTAGTTCCCCACATTAGGTGTGGTATACAGTAGTCCCTCACATTAGGTGCAATATAAAAAAGTTCCCCACATTAGGTGCAGTATACAGTAGTCCCCCACATTAGGTGCAGTATACAGTAGTCCCCCCACATTAGGTGCAGTATACAGTAGTACCCCCACATTAGGTGCAGTATAAAAAAGTTCCCCACATTAGGTGCAGTATAAAGTAGTCCCCCCACATTAAGTGCAGTATACAGTAGTCCCCCCACATTAGGTGCAGTATACAGTAGTCGCCCACATTAGGTGCAGTATAAAGTAGTTCCCCACATTAGGTGCCGTATACAGTAGTTCCCCCACATTAGGTGCAGTATACGGTAGTACCCAAC
Source organism: Hyla sarda (assembly GCF_029499605.1). Taxonomy (NCBI): domain Eukaryota; kingdom Metazoa; phylum Chordata; class Amphibia; order Anura; family Hylidae; genus Hyla; species Hyla sarda. Next base: position 186,281 of record NW_026610626.1, read on the forward strand.
ATTAGGTGCAGTATACAGTAGTTCCCCACATTAGGTGCAGTATACAGTAGTCCCCCACATTAGGTGCAGTATAAAGTAGTCCCCCACATTAGGTGCAGTATACAGTAGTCCCCCCACATTAGATGCAGTATACAGTAGTCCCCCACATTAGGTGCAGTATAAAGTAGTCCCCCACATTAGGTGCAGTATACAGTAGTCCCCCCACATTAGATGCAGTATACAGTAGTCCCCCACATTAGGTTCAGTATACAGTAGTCCTCCCACATTAGGTGCAGTATACTGTAGTTCCCCCACATTAGGTGCAGTATAAAGTAGTCACCCACATTAGGTGCAGTATACAGTAGTTCCCCACATTAGGTGCAGTATACAGTAGTCCCCCACATTAGGTGCAGTATAAATTAGTTCCCCACTTTAGTTGCAGTATACCGTAGTCCCTTACATTAGTGCAGTATACAGTAGTTCCTCCACATTAGGTGCAGTATAAAATAGTTCCCCACATTAGGTGCAATATATTGTATTTCCACACATTAGATGCAGTATAAAGTAGTCCCCCACATTAGGTGCAGTAAAAAGTAGTTCCCCACATTAGGTGCAGTATACAGCAGTCCCCCACATTAGGTGCAGTATACAGTAGTTCCCCACATTAGGTGCAGTATAAAGTAGTCCCCCTCATTAGGTGCAGTATAAAGTAGTCCCCCACATTAGGTGCAGTATACAGTAGTTCCCCACATTAGGTGCAGTATACAGTAGTCCCCCACATTAGGTGCAGTATAAATTAGTTCCCCACTTTAGTTGCAGTATACCGTAGTCCCTTACATTAGGTGCAGTATACAGTAGTCCCCCACATTAGATGCAGTATACAGTAGTTCCTCCACATTAGGTGCAGTATAAAATAGTTCCCCACATTAGGTGCAGTATATTGTAGTTCCACACATTAGATGCAGTATACAGTAGTCCCCCCACATTAGATGCAGTATACAGTAGTTCCCCACATTAGGTGCAGTATACAGTAGTTCCCCACATTAGATGCAGTATACAGTAGTTCCCCACATTAGGTGCAGTATACAGTAGTCCCCCACATTAGGTGCAGTATAAAGTAGTTCCTCACATTAAGTGCAGTATACAGTAGTCCCCCCACATTAGATGCAGTATACAGTAGTTCCCCACATTAGGTGCAGTATAAAGTAGTCCCTCACATTAGGTGCAGTATAAAGTAGTTCCCCACATTTGGTGCAGTATACATACAGTAGTTCCCCCACATTAGGTGCAGTAAAAAGTAGTACCCCACATTAGGTGCAGTATACAGCAGTCCCCCACATTAGGTGCAGTATACAGTAGTTCCCCACATTAGGTGCAGTATAAAGTAGTCCCCCACATTAGGTGCAGTATAAAGTAGTCCCCCACATTAGGTGCAGTATACATTAGTACCCCACATTAGGTGCAGTATAAAGTAGTTCCCCACATTAGGTGCAGTATACAGTAGTCCACCACATTAGGTGCAGTATAAAGTAGTTCCCCACATTAGGTGCAGTATAAAGTAGTTCCCCACATTAGGTGCAGTATACAGTAGACCCCCACATTAGGTGCAGTATAAAGTAGTTCCCCACATTAGGTGCAGTATACAGTAGACCCCCACATTAGGTGCAGTATAAAGTAGTTCCCCACATTAGGTGCAGTATACAGAAGTCCCCCACATTAGATGCAGTATACAGTAGTCCCCCACATTAGGTGCAGTATACAGTAGTCCCTCACATTAGGTGCAAAATAAAAAAGTTCCCCACATTAGGTGCAGTATACAGTAGTCCCCCCACATTAGGTGAGGATAAAAAAGTACCCCACATTAGGTGCAGTATACAGTAGTCCCCCCACATTAAGTGCAGTATACAGTAGTCCCCCCACATTAGGTGCAGTATACAGTAGTCCCCCACATTAGGTGCAGTATAAAGTAGTTCCCCACATTAGGTGCCGTATACAGTAGTTCCCCCACATTAGGTGCAGTATACGGTAGTACCCAACATTAGGTGCAGTATACCGTAGTTCCCCACATTAGGTGCAGTATACAGTAGTCCTCCACATTATTTGCAGTATAAAGTAGTTCCCCACATTAGGTGCAGTATACAGTAGTTCCCCACATTAGGTGCAGTATACAGTAGTCCCCCACATTAGGTGCAGTATACAGTGGTCCCTTACATTAGGTGCAGTATAAAGTAGTTCCCCCACATTAGGTGCAGTCTAAAGTAGTTCCCCACATTAGGTGCAGTATACATACAGTAGTCCCCCACATTAGGTGCAGTAAAAAGTAGTTCCCCACATTAGGTGCAGTATACAGCAGTCCCAAACATTAGGTGCAGTATACAGTAGTTCCCCCACATTAGGTGAAGTATACAGTAGTCCTCCACATTAGATGCAGTATAAAGTAGTTCCCCACATTAGGTGCAGTATAAAGTAGTCCCCCCACATTAGGTGCAGTATACAGTAGTCCCCCACATTAGGTGCAGTATAGATACAGTAGTCCCCCACATTAGTTGCAGTATAAAGTAGTTCCCCACATTAGGTGCAGTATTCAGTAGTCCCCCACATTAGGTGCAGTATACATACAGTAGTCCCCCACATTAGGTGCAGTATAAAGTAGTTCCCCACATTAGGTGCAGTATACAGTAATTCCCCCACATTAGGTGCAGTATAAAGTAGTCCCTCACATTAGGTGCAGTATACATACAGTAGTCCCCCCACATTAGGTGCAGTATAAAGTAGTCCCCCCACATTAGGTGCAGTATACAGTAGTCCCCCCACATTAGGTGCAGTATAAAGTAGTCCCCCACATTAGGTGCAGTATAAAGTAGTTCCCCACATTAGGTGCAGTATACAGTAGTTCCCCACATTAGGTGCAGTATAAAGTAGTTCCCCACATTAGGTGCAGTATACAGTAGTCCCACACTTTAGGTGCAGTATAAAGTAGTTCCCCACATTAGGTGCAGTATACAGTAGTCCCCCACATTAGATGCAGTATACAGTAGTCCCCCACATTAGGTGCAGGATAAAGCAGTTCCCCACATTAGGTGCGGTATACAGTAGTCCCTCACATTAGGTGCAGTATAAAAAAGTTCCCTACATTAGGTGCAGTATACAGTAGTCCCCCACATTAGGTGCAGTATACAGTAGTCCCCCCACATTAGGTGCAGTATACAGTAGTCCCCCACATTAGGTGCAGTATACAGTAGTCCCCCCACATTAGGTGCAGTATACAGTAGTCCCTCAAATTAGGTGCAGTATAAAAAAGTTCCCCACATTAGGTGCAGTATACAGTTGTTCCCCCCATTAGGTGCAGTATACAGTAGTCCCCCCACATTAGGTGCAGTATACAGTAGTCCCCCACATTAGGTGCAGTATAAAGTAGTTCCCCACATTAGGTGCCGTATACAGTAGTTCCCCCACATTAGGTGCAGTATACGGTGGTACCCCACATTAGGTGCAGTATACCGTAGTTCCCCACATTAGGTGCAGTATACAGTAGTCCTCCACATTAGGTGCAGTATAAAGTAGTTCCCCACATTAGGTGCAGTATACAGTAGTTCCCCACATTAGGTGCAGTATACAGTAGTCCTCCACATTAGGTGCAGTATAAAGTAGTTCCTCACATTAGGTGCAGTATACAGTAGTCCCCCACATTAGATGCAGTATACAGTAGTCCCCCACATTAGGTGCAGTATACAGTAGTCCCTCACATTAGGTGCAAAATAAAAAAGTTCCCCACATTAGGTGCAGTATACAGTAGTCCCCCCACATTAGGTGCAGTATACAGTAGTCCCCCCACATTAGGTGAGGATAAAAAAGAACCCCACATTAGGTGCAGTATACAGTAGTCCCCCCACATTAAGTGCAGTATACAGTAGTCCCCCCACATTAGGTGCAGTATACAGTAGTCCCCCCACATTAGGTGCAGTATAAAGTAGTTCCCCACATTAGGTGCCGTATACAGTAGTTCCCCCACATAAGGTGCAGTATACGGTAGTACCCAACATTAGGTGCAGTATACCGTAGTTCCCCCACATTAGGTGCAGTATACAGTAGTCCTCCACATTAGGTGCAGTATAAAGTAGTTCCCCACATTAGGTGCAGTATACAGTAGTTCCCCACATTAGGTGCAGTATACAGTAGTCCCCCACATTAGGTGCAGTATACAGTGGTCCCTTACATTAGGTGCAGTATAAAGTAGTTCCCCCACATTAGGTGCAGTCTAAAGTAGTTCCCCACATTAGGTGCAGTATACATACAGTAGTCCCCCACATTAGGTGCAGTAAAAAGTAGTTCCCCACATTAGGTGCAGTATACAGCAGTCCCCCACATTAGGTGCAGTATACAGTAGTTCCCCCACATTAGGTGAAGTATACAGTAGTCCTCCACATTAGATGCAGTATAAAGTAGTTCCCCACATTAGGTGCAGTATTAAGTAGTCCCCCCCACATTAGGTGCAGTATACAGTAGTCCCCCACATTAGGTGCAGTATACATACAGTAGTCCCCCACATTAGTTGCAGTATAAAGTAGTTCCCCACATTAGGTGCAGTATTCAGTAGTCCCCCACATTAGGTGCAGTATACATACAGTAGTCCCCCACATTAGGTGCAGTATAAAGTAGTTCCCCACATTAGGTGCAGTATACAGTAATTCCCCCACATTAGGTGCAGTATAAAGTAGTCCCTCACATTAGGTGCAGTATACAGTAGTCCTCCACATTAGGTGCAGTATACATACAGTAGTCCCCCACATTAGGTGCAGTATAAAGTAGTTCCCCACATTAGGTGCAGTATAAAGTAGTCCCCCCACATTAGGTGCAGTATACAGTAGTCCCCCCACATTAGGTGCAGTATAAAGTAGTCCCCCACATTAGGTGCAGTATAAAGTAGTCCCCCACAATAGGTGTAGTATACAGTAGTCCCCCACATTAGGTGCAGTATAAAGTAGTTATCCACATTAGGTGCAGTATACAGCAGTCCCACCCATTAGGTGCAGTATACAGTAGTCCCCCACATTAGGTGCAGTATAAAGTAGTTCCCCACATTAGGTGCAGTATACAGTAGTCCCCCACATTAGGTGCAGTATAAAGTAGTTCCCCACATTAGGTGCAGTATACAGTAGTCCCACACTTTAGGTGCAGTATAAAGTAGTTCCCCACATTAGGTGCAGTATACAGTAGTCCCCCACATTAGATGCAGTATACAGTAGTCCCCCCACATTAGGTGCAGGATAAAGTAGTTCCCCACATTAGGTGCGGTATACAGTAGTCCCTCACATTAGGTGCAGTATAAAAAAGTTCCCTACATAAGGTGCAGTATACAGTAGTCCCCCACATTAGGTGCAGTATACAGTAGTCCCCCCACATTAGGTGCAGTATACAGTAGTCCCTCAAATTAGGTGCAGTATAAAGTAGTTCCCCACATTAGGTGCCGTATACAGTAGTTCCCCCACATTAGGTGCAGTATTTGGTGGTACCCCACATTAGGTGCAGTATACCGTAGTTCCCCACATTAGGTGCAGTATACAGTAGTCCTCCACATTAGGTGCAGTATAAAGTAGTTCCCCACATTAGGTGCAGTATACAGTAGTTCCCCACATTAGGTGCAGTATACAGTAGTCCTCCACATTAGGTGCAGTATACAGTAGTCCCCCACATTAGGTGCAGTATAAAGTAGTTCCCCACATTAGGTGCTGTATACAGTAGTCCCCCAACATTAGGTGCAGTATACAGTAGTTCCCCCACATTAGGTGCCGTATAAAGTAGTCCCCCACATTAGGTGCAGTATACAGTAGTTCCCCACATTAGGTGCAGTATACAGTAGTCCCCCACATTAGGTGCAGTATAAATTTGTTCCCCACATAAGGTGCAGTTTACAGTAGTCCCTTACATTAGGTGCTGTATACAGTAGTCCCCCACATTAGATGCAGTATACAGTAGTCCCCCCACATTAGGTGCAGTATAAAATAGTTCCCCACATTAGGTGCAGTATAGAGTAGTTCCCCACATTAGGTGAAGTATAAAGTAGTTCCCCACATTAAGTGCAGTATACAGTAGTCCCCCACATTAGATGCAGTATACAGTAGTCCCCCCACATTAGGTGCAGTATACAGTAGTCCCCCACATTAGGTGCAGTATACAGTAGTTCCACACAGTAGATGCAGTATACAGTAGTCCCCCCACATTAGGTGCAGTATGCAGTAGTCCCCCACATTAGGCGCAGTATACAGTAGTTCCCCACATTAGGTGCAGTATACAGTAGTCCCTCACATTAGGTGCAGTATAAAATAGTTCCCCATATTAGGTGCAGTATACAATAGTTCCCCACATTAGGTGCCGTATAAAATAGTTCCCCACATTAGGTGCAATATACAGTAGTACCCCACATTAGGTGCAGTATAAAGTAGTTCCCCCACATTAGGTGCAGTATAAAGTAGTTCCCCACATTAGGTGCAGTATACATACAGTAGTCCCCCACATTAGGTGCAGTAAAAAGTAGTTCCCCACATTAGGTGCAGTATACAGCAGTCCCCCACATTAGGTGCAGTATAAAGTAGTTCCCCACATTAGGTGCAGTATAAAGTAGTTCACCCACATTAGGTGCAGTATACAGTATTCCCTAACTTTGGTGCAGTATACATACAGTAGTCCCCCACATTAGTTGCAGTATAAAGTAGTTCCCCACATTAGGTGCAGTATACAGTAGTCCCCCACATTAGGTGCAGTATACATACAGTAGTCCCCCACATTAGGTGCAGTATAAAGTAGTTCCCCACATTAGGTGCAGTATACAGTAGTCCTCCCACATTAGGTGCAGTATAAAGTAGTCCCCCACATTAGGTGCAGTATAAAGTAGTCCCCCACATTTGGTGCAGTATACAGTAGTCCCCCACATTAGGTGCAGTATAAAGTAGTTCCCCACATTTGGTGCAGTACACAGTAGTCCCCCACATTAGGTGCAGTATACAGTAGTTCCCCCACAATAGGTGAAGTATATAGTAGTCCTCCACATTAGGTGCAGTATAAAGTAGTTCCCCACATTAGGTGCAGTATAAAGTAGTCCCCCCAAATTAGGTGCAGTATACAGTAGTCCCCCACATTAGGTGCAGTATACGTACAGTAGTCCCCCACATTAGTTGCAGTATAAAGTAGTTCCCCACATTAGGTGCAGTATACAGTAGTCCCCCACATTAGGTGCAGTATACATACAGTAGTCCCCCACATTAGGTGCAGTATAAAGTAGTTCCCCACATTAGGTGCAGTATACAGTAATTCCCCCACATTAGGTGCAGTATACAGTAGTCCCTCACTTTAGGTGCAGTATACATACAGTCGTCCCCCACATTAGGTGCAGTATACAGTAGTCCTCCACATTAGGTGCAGTATACATACAGTAGTCCCCCACATTAGGTGCAATTAGGTGCAGTAATCAGTAGTCCCCCCACATTAGGTGCAGAATAAAGTAGTCCCCCACATTAGGTGCAGTATACAGTAGTCTCCCACATTAGGTGCAGTATACAGTAGTTCCCCACATTAGGTGCAGTATAAAGTAGTTCCCCACATTAGGTGCAGTATACAGCAGTCCCTCTTATTAGGTGCAGTATACAGTAGTCCGCCACATTAGGTGCAGTATAAAGTTGTTCCCCACATTAGGTGCAGTATACAGTAGTCCCCCCACATTAGGTGCAGTATACAGTAGTTCCCCCACATTAGGTGCCGTATAAAGTAGTCCCCCACATTAGGTGCAGTATACAGTAGTTCCCCACATTAGGTGCAGTATACAGTAGTCCCCCACATTAGGTGCAGTATACAGTAGTCCCCCACATTAGGTGCAGTATACAGTAATTCCACACATTAGATGCAGTATACAGTAGTCCCCCCACATTAGGTGCAGTATACAGTAGTCCCCCACATTAGGTGCAGTATACAGTAGTTCCCCACATTAGGTGCAGTATACAGTAGTCCCTCACATTAGGTGCAGTATAAAATAGTTCCCCACATTAGGTGCAGTATACAGTAGTCCCCCCACATTAGGTGCTGTATACAGTAGTCCCTCACATTAGGTGCTGTATACAGTAGTTCCACACATTAGATGCAGTATACAGTAGTCCCCCCACATTAGATGCAGTATGCAGTAGTCCCCCACATTAGGTGCAGTATACAGTAGTTCCCCTCACATTAGGTGCAGTATACAGTTAGCCCCCACATTAGGTGCAGTATAAAGTAGTTCCCCACATTAGGTGCAGTATACAGTAGTCCCCCCCACATTAGGTGCAGTATACAGTAGTTCCCCCACATTAGGTGCCGTATAAAGTAGTCCCCCACATTAGGTGCAGTATACAGTAGTCCCCCACATTAGGTGCAGTACACAGTAGTCCCCCCACATTAGGTGCAGTATACAGTAGTCCCCCCCACATTAGGTGCAGTATACAGTAGTCCCCCAGATTAGGTGCAGTATACAGTAGTCCCCCCCCACATTAGGTGCAGTATACAGTATTCCCCCACATTATGTGCAGTATAAAATAGTTCCCCACATTAGGTGCAGTATAAAGTAGTTGACCACATTAGGTGCAGTATACAGTAGTCCCCACATTAGGTGCAGTATAAAGTAGTTCCCCACATTAGGTGCAGTATACAGTAGTCCTCACATTAGGTGCAGTATACAGTAGTCCCCCACATTAGGTGCAAGTATAAAGTAGTTCCCCACATTAGGTGCAGTATACAGTAGTTCCCCACATTAGGTGCAGTATAAAGTAGTCCCCCACATTAGGTGCAGTATACAGTAGTTCCCCAAATTAGGTGCAGTATACAGTAGTTCCCCACATTAGGTGCAGTATACAGTAGTCCCCCACATTAGGTGCAGTATACAGTAGTCCCCCACATTAGGTTCAGTATACAGTAGTCCCCCACATTAGGATGCAGTATACTGTAGTCCCCCCACATTAGGTGCAGTATACAGTAGTCCCCACATTAAGTTGCAGTACACAGTAGTCCCCCCACATTAGGTGCAGTATACAGTAGTCCCCCCACATTAGGTGCAGTATACAGTAGTCCCCCAGATTAGGTACAGTATACAGTAGTACCCCCCACATTAGGTGCAGTATACAGTATTCCCCCACATTAGGTGCAGTATACAGTACTCCCCCACATTAGGTGCAGTATACAGAAGTCCCCCACATTAGGTGCAGTATAAAGTAGTCCCCCCCACATTAGGTGCAGTATACAGTAGTCCCCCACATTAGGTGCAGTATACAGTAGTCCCCCACATTAGGTGCAGTACACAGTAGTTCCCCCACATTAGGTGCAGTATACAGTAGTCCCCCCACATTAGGTGCAGTATAAAGTAGTTCCCCACATTTGGTGCAGTATACAGTAGTCCCCCACATTAGGTGCAGTATACAGTAGTTCCCCCACAATAGGTGAAGTATATAGTAGTCCTCCACATTAGGTGCAGTATAAAGTAGTTCCCCACATTAGGTGCAGTATAAAGTAGTCCCCCCAAATTAGGTGCAGTATACAGTAGTCCCCCCACATTAGGTGCAGTATACGTACTGTAGTCCCCCCACATTAGTTACAGTATAAAGTAGTTCCCCACATTAGGTGCAGTATACAGTAGTCCCCCACATTAGGTGCAGTATACATCCAGTAGTCCCCCACATTAGGTGCAGTATAAAGTAGTTCCCCAACATTAGGTGCAGTATACAGTAATTCCCCCACATTAGGTGCAGTATACAGTAGTCCCTCACTTTAGGTGCAGTATACATACAGTCGTCTCCCACATTAGGTGCAGTATACAGTAGTCCTCCACATTAGGTGCAGTATACATACAGTAGTCCCCCACATTAGGTGCAATTAGGTGCAGTAATCAGTAGTCCCCCCACATTAGGTGCAGAATAAAGTAGTCCCCCCACATTAGGTGCAGCATACAGTAGTCTCCCACATTAGGTGCAGTATACAGTAGTTCCCCACATTAGGTGCAGTATAAAGTAGTTCCCCACATTAGGTGCAGTATACAGCAGTCCCCTCTTATTAGGTGCAGTATACAGTAGTCCGCCACATTAGGTGCAGTATAAAGTTGTTCCCCACATTAGGTGCAGTATACAGTAGTCCCCCCCACATTAGGTGCAGTATACAGTAGTTCCCCCACATTAGGTGCCGTATAAAGTAGTCCCCCACATTAGGTGCAGTATACAGTAGTTCCCCACATTAGGTGCAGTATACAGTAGTCCCCCCACATTAGGTGCAGTATACAGTAGTCCCCCACATTAGGTGCAGTATACAGTAATTCCACACATTAGATGCAGTATACAGTAGTCCCCCCACATTAGGTGCAGTATACAGTAGTCCCCCACATTAGGTGCAGTATACAGTAGTTCCCACATTAGGTGCAGTATACAGTAGTCCCTCACATTAGGTGCAGTATAAAATAGTTCCCCACATTAGGTGCAAGTATACAGTAGTCCCCCCACATTAGGTGCTGTATACAGTAGTCCCTCACATTAGGTGCTGTATACAGTAGTTCCACACATTAGATGCAGTATACAGTAGTCCCCCCACATTAGATGCAGTATGCAGTAGTCCCCCACATTAGGTGCAGTATACAGTAGTTCCCTCACATTAGGTGCAGTATACAGTTATTCCCCACATTAGGTGCAGTATAAAGTAGTTCCCCACATTAGGTGCAGTATACAGTAGTCCCCCCCACATTAGGTGCAGTATACAGTAGTTCCCCCACATTAGGTGCCGTATAAAGTAGTCCCCCACATTAGGTGCAGTATACAGTAGTCCCCCACATTAGGTGCAGTACACAGTAGTCCCCCACATTAGGTGCAGTATACAGTAGTCCCCCCACATTAGGTGCAGTATACAGTAGTCCCCCAGATTAGGTGCAGTATACAGTAGTCCCCCCCACATTAGGTGCAGTATACAGTATTCCCCCCACATTATGTGCAGTATAAAATAGTTCCCCACATTAGGTGCAGTATAAAGTAGTTGACCACATTAGGTGCAGTATACAGTAGTCCCCACATTAGGTGCAGTATAAAGTAGTTCCCCACATTAGGTGCAGTATACAGTAGTCCCTCACATTAGGTGCAGTATACAGTAGTCCCCCACATTAGGTGCAGTATAAAGTAGTTCCCCACATTAGGTGCAGTATACAGTAGTCCCCCACATTAGGTGCAGTATAAAGTAGTCCCCCACATTAGGTGCAGTATACAGTAGTTCCCCAAATTAGGTGCAGTATACAGTAGTTCCCCACATTAGGTGCAGTATACAGTAGTCCCCCACATTAGGTGCAGTATACAGTAGTCCCCCCACATTAGGTTCAGTATACAGTAGTCCCCCACATTAGGTGCAGTATACTGTAGTCCCCCACATTAGGTGCAGTATACAGTAGTCCCCCACATTAGTTGCAGTACACAGTAGTCCCCCACATTAGGTGCAGTATACAGTAGTCCCCCCACATTAGGTGCAGTATACAGTAGTCCCCCAGATTAGGTGCAGTATACAGTAGTACCCCCCACATTAGGTGCAGTATACAGTATTCCCCCCACATTAGGTGCAGTATACAGTACTCCCCCACATTAGGTGCAGTATACAGTAGTCCCCCCACATTAGGTGCAGTATAAAGTAGTCCCCCCCACATTAGGTGCAGTATACAGTAGTCCCCCCACATTAGGGTGCAGTATACAGTAAGTCCCCCACATTAGGTGCAGTACACAGTAGTTCCCCCACATTAGGTGCAGTATAACAGTAGTCCACCAAATTAGGTGCAGTATAAGTAGTTCCCCACATTAGGTGCAGTATAAAGTAGTTCCCCCACATTATGTGCAGTATACAGTAGTTTCCCCACATTAGGTGCAGTATACAGTAGTCCACCAAATTAGGTGCAGTATACAGTAGTCACCCCACATTAGGTCCAGTATACAGTAGTCCCCCCACATTAGGTGCAGTATACAGTAGTCCCCCACATTAGGTGCAGTATACAGTAGTCCCCCACATTAGGTGCAGTACACAGTAGTTCCCCCACATTAGGTGCAGAATAAAGTAGTTCCCCACCTTAGGTGCAGTATACAGTTCCCCCCACATTAGGTGCAGTATACAGTACTTCCCCACATTAGGTGCAGTATACAGTAGTCCCCCCACATTAGGTGCAGTATACAGTAATTCCCCCACATTAGGTGCAGTACACAGTAGTCCCCCCACATTAGGTGCAGTATACAGTAGTCCCCCCACATTAGGTGCAGTATACAGTAGTCCCCCACATTAGGTGTCAGTATAAAGTAGTCCCCCCCACATTAGGTGCAGTATACAGTAGTCCCCCACATTAGGGTGCAGTATACAGTAGTCCCCCACATTAGGTGCAGCATACAGTAGTTCCCCCCACTTTTGGTGCAGTACACAGTAGTCCCCCACATTAGGTGCAGTATACAGTAGTCCCCCCCACATTAGGTGCAGTATACAGTAGTCCCCCCACATTAGGTGCAGTATACAGTAGTCCCCCCACATTAGGTGCAGTATACATTAGTCCCCCACATTAGGTGCAGTATACAGTAGTCCCCCCCCACCTTTGGTGCAGTATACAGTAGTCCCCCACATTAGGTGCAGAATACAGTAGTCCCCCACATTAGGTGCAGAATACAGTAGTCCCCCACATTAGGTGCAGTATACAGTAGGTCCCCCACATTAGGTGCCGAATACAGTAGTCCCCCACATTAGGTGCAGAATACAGTAGTCCCCCACATTAGGTGCAGTATACAGTAGTCCCCCACATTAGGTGCAGTATACAGTAGTCCCCCAAATTAGGTGCAGTATAAAGTAGTTCCCCACATTAGGTGCAGTATAAAGTATTTCCCCCACATTAGGTGCAGTATAACAGTAGTCCCCTCACATTAGGTGCAGTATAAAGTAGTTCCCCACATTAGGTGCAGTATACAGTAGTCCCCCACATTAGGTGCAGTATAAAGTAGTCCCCCACATTTGGTGCAGTATACAGTAGTCCCCCACATTATTTGCAGTATAAAGTTGTCCCCCCACATTAGGTGCAGTATAAGGTAGTTCCCCACATTAGGTGCAGTATATAGTAGTTCCTCACATTAGGTGCAGTATACAGTAGTTCCCCACATTAGGTGCAGTATACAGTAGTCCCCCACACTAGGTGCAGTATACAGTAGTCCCCCCACATTAGGTGCAGTATACAGTAGTCCCCCACATTAGGTGCAGTATACAGTAGTCCCCCACATTAGGTGCAGTATAAAGTAGTCCCCCCACATTAGGTGCAGTATACAGTAGTCCCCCACATTATTTGCAGTATAAAGTTGTCCCCCACATTAGGTGCAGTATAAGGTAGTTCCCCACATTAGGTGCAGTATATAGTAGTTCCTCACATTAGGTGTAGTATACAGTAGTTCCCCACATTAGGTGCAGTATACAGTAGTCCCCCACATTAGGTGCAGTATACAGTAGTCCCCCCACATTAGTGCAGTATACAGTAGTCCCCACACATTAGGTGCAGTATACAGTAGTCCCCCCCCCCCCCACATTAGATGCAGTATAAAGTAGTCCCCCACATTAGGTGCAGTATACAGTAGTCCCCCACATTAGGTGCAGCATACAGTAGTTCCCCTACTTTAGGTGCAGTACACAGTAGTCCCCCACATTAGGTGCAGTATACAGTAGTCCCCCCCACATTAGGTGCAGTATACAGTAGTACCCCACATTAGGTGCAGGATATACAGTAGTCCCCCCACATTAGGTGCAGTATACAGTAGTCCCCCACAATAGGTGCAGTATACAGTGGTCCCCCACATTAGGTGCAGTATAAAGTAGTTCCCCCACATAAGGTGCAGTATAAAGTAGTTCCCCATATTAGGTGCAGTATACAGTAGTTCCCCACATTAGGTGCAGTATATAGTAGTTCCCCCACATTAGGTGCAGTATACAGTAGTCCCCCAACATTAGGTCCAGTATACAGTAGTCCCCCCCACATTAGGTGCAGTATAAAGTAGTCCCCCACATTAGGTGCAGTATACAGCAGAACCCTATATTAGGTGAAGTATACAGTAGTCCCCCACATTAGGTGCAGTACACAGTAGTTCCCCCACATTAGGTGCAGTATAAAGTAATAAAGTAATTTGCCCACATTAGGTGCAGTATAAAGTAGTCCCCCACATTAGGTGCAGTATACAGTAGTCCCCCACATTAGGTGCAGTATAAAGTAGTCCCCCCACATTAGGTGCAGTATACAGTAGTCCCCCACATTAGGTGCAGTATAAGGCTAGTTCCCCACATTAGGTACTGTATACAGTAGTTCCCCCACTATAGGTGCAGTATACATTAGTTCCCCACATTAGGTGCAGTATACAGTAGTCCCCCACATTAGGTGCAGTATACAGAAGTCCCCCCACATTAGGTGCAGTATACAGTAGTCTCCCACATTAGGAGCAGTATAACCAGTGGTCCCCCACATTAGGTGCAGTATAAAGTAGTCCCCCCACATTAGGTGCAGTACACAGTAGTTCCCCCACATTAGGTGCAGTATAAAGTAGTTCCCCACCTTAGGTGCAGTATACAGTAGTCCCCCCCACATTAGGTGCAGTATACATTAGTTCCCCCACATTAGGTGCAGTATACAGTAGTACCCCACATTAGGTGCAGTATACAGTAGTTCCCCCCATGTTAGGTGCAGTATAAAGTAGTTCCCCAAATTAAGTGGAGTATACAGTAGTTCCCCACATTAGGTGCAGTATACAGTGGTCCCCCACATTAGGTGCAGTATAAAGTAGTCCCCCATATTAGGTGCAGCATACAGTAGTTCCCCCACATTAGGTGCGGTATAAAGTAATAAAGTAATGTGCCCACATTAGGGGCAGTATTCAGTAGTCCCCCACATTAGCTGCAGTATAAGGTAATTCCCCACATTAGGTGCAGTATAAAGTAGTCCCCCACATTAGGTGCAGTATACAGTAGTCCCCCACATTATTTGCAGTATAAAGTTGTCCCCCACATTAGGTGCAGTATAAGGTAGTTCCTCACATTAGGTGCAGTATATAGTAGTTCCTCACATTAGGTGCAGTATACAGTAGTTCCCCACATTAGGTGCAGTATACAGTAGTCCCCCCACATTAGGTGCAGTATACAGTAGTCCCCCCACATTAGGTGCAGTATACAGTAGTCCCCCCACATTAGGTGCAGTATACCGTAGTCCCCCCACATTAGGTGCAGTATAAAGTAGTCCCCCACATTAGGTGCAGTATACAGTAGTCCCCCACATTATGTGCAGTATAAAGTTGTCCCCCCACATTAGGTGCAGTATAAGGTAGTTCCCCACATTAGGTGCAGTATATAGTAGTTCCTCACATTAGGTGCAGTATACAGTAGTCCCCCCACATTAGGTGCAGTATACAGTAGTCCCCCCACATTAGGTGCAGTATACAGTAGTCCCCCACATTAGGTGCAGTATACAGTAGTCCACCCACATTAGGTGCAGTATACAGTAGTCCCCCACATTAGGTGCAGTATACAGTAGTCCCCCACATTAGGTGCAGTATACAGTAGTCCCCCACATTAGGTGCAGTATACAGTAGTCCCCCACATTAGGTGCAGCATACAGTAGTTCCCCTACGTTAGGTGCAGTACACAGTAGTCCTCCACATTAGGTGCAGTATACAGTAGTCCCCCCACATTAGGTGCAGTATACAGTAGTCCCCCACATTAGGTGCAGTATACAGTAGTCCCCCCACATTAGGTGCAGTATACAGTAGTCCCCCACAATAGGTGCAGTATACAGTGGTCCCCCCACATTAGGTGCAGTATAAAGTAGTTCCCCCACATTAGGTGCAGTATAAAGTAGTTCCCCATATTAGGTGCAGTATACAGTAGTTCCCCACATTAGGTGCAGTATATAGTAGTTCCCCCCACATTAGGTGCAGTATACAGTAGTCCTCCAACATTAGGTCCAGTATACAGTAGTCCCCCCACATTAGGTGCAGTATAAAGTAGTCCCCCACATTAGGTGCAGTATACAGCAGAACCCCATATTAGGGTGCAGTATACAGTAGTCCCCCACATTAGGTGCAGTACACAGTAGTTCCCCCCACATTAGGTGCAGTATAAAGTAATAAAGTAATTTGCCCACATTAGGTGCAGTATAAAGTAGTCCCCCACATTAGGTGCAGTATACAGTAGTCCCCCACATTAGGTGCAGTATAAAGTAGTCCCCCCACATTAGGTGCAGTATACAGTAGTCCCCCACATTAGGAGCAATATAAGGTAGTTCCCCACATTAGGAACTGTATACAGTAGTTCCCCACTTTAGGTGCAGTATACAGTAGTCCCCCACATTAGGTGCAGTATACAGTAGTCCCCCCACATTAGGTGCAGTATACAGTAGTCTCCCCACATTAGGAGCAGTATACAGTGGTCCCCCACATTAGGTGCAGTATAAAGTAGTTCCCCCACATTAGGTGCAGTACACAGTAGTTCCCCCCACATTAGGTGCAGTATAAAGTAGTTCCCCACCTTAGGTGCAGTATACAGTAGTCCCCCCCCACATTAGGTGCAGTAATACATTAGTTCCCCCCACATTAGGTGCAGTATACAGTAGTACCCCCACAATAGGTGCAGTATACAGTAGTTCCCCCATGTTAGGTGCAGTATAAAGTAGTTCCCCAAATTAAGTGGAGTATACAGTAGTTCCCCACATTAGGTGGAGTATACAGTGGTCCCCCACATTAGGTGCAGTATAAAGTAGTTTCCCACATTAGATGCAGTATACAGTAGTCCCCCCACATTAGGTGCAGTATACAGTAGTCCCCCCCATTCGTGCAGTATAAAGTAGTTTCCCACATTAAGTGGAGTATACAGTAGTTCCCCACATTAGGTGCAGTATACACTAGTTCCCCCACATTAGGTGCAGTATACAGTAGTCCCCAAAATTAGGTGCAGTATACAGTAGTCCCCCCATATTAGGTGCAGCATACAGTAGTTCCCCCACATTAGGTGCGGTATAAAGTAATAAAGTAATGTGCCCACATTAGGGGCAGTATACAGTAGTCCCTCACATTAGGTGCAGTATGAAGTAGTTCTCCCCACATTAGGTGCAGTATACAGGTAGTCCCCCCACATTAGCTGCAGTATAAGGTAATTCCCCCACATATTAGGTGCAGTATAAAGTAGTCCCCCACATTAGGTGCAGTATACAGTAGTCCCCCACATTATTTTGCAGTATAAAGTTGTCCCCCACATTAGGTGCAGTATAGGTAGTTCCACACATTAGGTGCAGTATATAGTAGTTCCTCACATTAGGTGCAGTATACAGTAGTTCCCCACATTAGGTGCAGTATACAGTAGTCCCCCACATTAGGTGCAGTATACAGTAGTCCCCCCATATTAGGTGCAGTATACAGTAGTCCCCCACATTAGGTGCAGTATACAGTAGTCCCCCACATTAGGTGCAGTATAAAGTAGTCCCCCACATTAGGTGCAGTATACAGTAGTCCCCCACATTATTTGCAGTATAAAGTTGTCCCCCACATTAGGTGCAGTATAAGGTAGTTCCCACATTAGGTGCAGTATATAGTAGTTCCTCACATTAGGTGCAGTATACAGTAGTTCCCCACATTAGGTGCAGTATACAGTAGTCCCCCACATTAGGTGCAGTATACAGTAGTCCCCCACATTAGGTGCAGTATACAGTAGTCCCCCACATTAGGTGCAGTATACAGTAGTCCCCCCCCCTCCACATTAGTGTGCAGTATGCAGTAGTCCCCCACATTAGGTGCAGTATACAGTTGTCCCCCACATTAGGTGCAGCATACAGTAGTTTCCCCTACTTTAGGTGCAGTACACAGTAGTCCCCCCACATTAGGTGCAGTATACAGTAGTCCCCCCACATTAGGTGCAGTATACAGTAGTCCCCCACATTAGGTGCAGTTATACAGTAGTCCCCCCACATTAAGGTGCAGTATACAGTAGTCCCCCCACAATAGGTGCAGTATACAGTGGTCCCCCACATTAGGTGCAGTATAAAGTAGTTCCCCCCACATTAGGTGCAGTATAAAGTAGTTCCCCATATTAGGTGCAGTATACAGTAGTTCCCCCACAATTAGGTGCAGTATATAGTAGTTCCCCTACATTAGGTGCAGTATACAGTAGTCCCCCAACATTAGGTCCAGTATACAGTAGCCCCCCCACATTAGGTGCAGTATAAAGTAGTTCCCCCACATTAGGTGCAGTATACAGCAGAACCCCATATTAGTTCCCCCACATTAGGTGCAGTATAAAGTAGTCCCCCACATTAGGTGCAGTATACAGTAGTCCCCCCACATTAGGTGCAGTATAAAGTAGTCCCCCACATTAGGTGCAGTATACAGTAGTCCCCCACATTAGGTGCAGTATAAGGTAGTTCCCCACATTAGGTACTGTATACAGTAGTTCCCCACTTTAGGTGCAGTATACATTAGTTCCCCACATTAGGTGCAGTATACAGTAGTCCCCCACATTAGGTGCAGTATACAGTAGTCCCCCCACATTAGGTGCAGTATACAGTAGTCTCCCACATTAGGAGCAGTATACAGTGGTCCCCCACATTAGGTGCAGTATAAAGTAGTTCCCCACCTTAGGTGCAGTATACAGTAGTCCCCCCCACATTAGGTGCAGTATACATTAGTTCCCCCACATTAGGTGCAGTATACAGTAGTACCCCACATTAGGTGCAGTATACAGTAGTTCCCCCATGTTAGGTGCAGTATAAAGTAGTTCCCCACTTTAGGTGCAGTATACATTAGTTCCCCACATTAGGTGCAGTATACAGTAGTTCCCCCACATTAGGTGCAGTATAAAGTAGTTCCCCACCTTAGGTGCAGTATACAGTAGTCCCCCCCACATTAGGTGCAGTATACATTAGTTCCCCCACATTAGGTGTAGTATACAGTAGTACCCCACATTAGGTGCAGTATACAGTAGTTCCCCCATGCTAGGTGCAGTATAAAGTAGTTCCCCAAATTAAGTGGAGTATACAGTAGTTCCCCACATTAGGTGCAGTATACAGTGGTCCCCCACATTAGGAGCAGTATACAGTAGTCCCCCACATTAGGTGCAGTATACAGTAGTCCCCCTACATTCGGTGCAGTATAAAGTAGTTCCCCACATTAAGTGGAGTATACAGTAGTTCCCCACATTAGGTGCAGAATACAGTAGTTCCCCCACATTAGGTGCATTATAC
This sequence comes from Hyla sarda, assembly GCF_029499605.1. NCBI lineage: Eukaryota > Metazoa > Chordata > Amphibia > Anura > Hylidae > Hyla > Hyla sarda. Next base: position 205,521 of record NW_026610626.1, read on the forward strand.
AGTAGTCCCCCCAAATTAGGTGCAGTATACAGTAGTCCCCCATATTAGGTGCAGCATACAGTAGTTCCCCCACATTAGGTGCGGTATAAAGTAATAAAGTAATGTGCCCACATTAGGGGCAGTATACAGTAGTCCCTCACATTAGGTGCAGTATGAAGTAGTTCCCCACATTAGGTGCAGTATACAGTAGTCCCCCACATTAGCTGCAGTATAAGGTAATTCCCCACATTAGGTGCAGTATACAGTAGTTCCCCACATTAGGTGCAGTATACAGTAGTTCCCCAGATTAGGTGCAGTATACAGTAGTCCCCCACATTAGGTGCAGTATACAGTAGTCCCCCCACATTAGGTGCAGTATACAGTAGTCCCCCACATAAGGTGCAGTATACAGTAGTTCCCCCACATTAGGTGCAGTATAAAATAGTTCCCCACCTTTGGTGCAGTATACGGTACCCCCACATTAGGGGCAGTATACAGTAGTCCCCCACATTAGGTGCAGTATACAGTGGTCCCCCACATAAGTTGCAGTATAAAGTAGTTCCCCCACATTAGGTGCAGTACACAGTACCCCCCCCCCACATTAGGTGCAGTATACAGTAGTTCCCCCACATTAGGTGCAGTATACAGTAGTTCCCCCACATTAGGTGCAGTATACAGTAGTTCCCCCACAATAGGTGCAGTATACAGTAGATCCCCCACATTAGGTGCAGTATACAGTAGTCCCCCACATTAGGTGCAGTATAAAGTATTCCCCCACATTAGGTGCAGTATATTGTAGTTCCACACATTAGGTGCAGCATACAGTAGTTCCCCCACATTAGGTGCAGTATACAGTAGTTCCCCCACATTAGGTGCAGTATACAGTAGTCCCCCACATTAGGTGCAGCATACAGTAGTTCCCCCACTTTTGGTGCAGTACACAGTAGTCCCCCACATTAGGTGCAGTATACAGTAGTTCCCCCACATTAGGTGCAGTATACAGTAGTTCCCCCACAATAAGTGCAGTATACAGTAGATCCCCCACATTAGGTGCAGTCTACAGTAGTCCCCCCACATTAGGTGCAGTATAAAAAAGTTCCCCACATTAGGTGCAGTATACAGTAGTCCCCCCACATTAAGTGCAGTATACAGTAGTCCCCCCACATTAGGTGCAGTATACAGTAGTCCCCCACATTAGGTGCCGTATAAAGTAGTTCCCCACATTAGGTGCCGTATACAGTAGTTTCCCCACATTAGGTGCAGTATACGGTAGTACCCAACATTAGGTGCAGTATACAGTAGTCCCCCACTTTAGGTGCAGTATAAAGTAGTTCCCCACATTAGGTGCAGTATACAGTAGTCCCCCCACATTAGGTGCAGTATACAGTAGTTCCCCCACATTAGGTGCAGTATAAAGTAGTCCCCCACATTAGGTGCAGTATACAGTAGTTCCCCACATTAGGTGCAGTATATAGTAGTCCCCCACATTAGGTGCAGTATAAATTAGTTCCCCACTTTAGTTGCAGTATACAGTAGTTCCCCACATTAGGTGCAGTATAAAATAGTTCCCCACATTAGGTGCAGTATACAGTAGTCCCCCCACATTAGGTGCAGTATACAGTAGTCACCCAGATTAGGTGCAGTATACAGTAGTACCCCCCACATTAGGTGCAGTATACAGTATTCCCCCACATTAGGTGCAGTATACAGTACTCCCCCACATTAGGTGCAGTATACAGTAGTCCCCCACATTAGGTGCAGTATAAAGTAGTCCCCCCCACATTAGGTGCAGTATACAGTAGTCCCCCACATTAGGTGCAGTATACAGTAGTCCCACCACATTAGGTGCAGTACACAGTAGTTCCCCCACATTAGGTGCAGTATACAGTAGTCCACCAAATTAGGTGCAGTATAAAGTAGTTCCCCACATTAGGTGCAGTATAAAGTAGTTCCCCCACATTATGTGCAGTATACAGTAGTTTCCCCACATTAGGTGCAGTATACAGTAGTCCACCAAATTAGGTGCAGTATACAGTAGTCACCCCACATTAGGTCCAGTATACAGTAGTCCCCCCACATTAGGTGCAGTATACAGTAGTCCCCCACATTAGGTGCAGTATACAGTAGTCCCCCACATTAGGTGCAGTACACAGTAGTTCCCCCACATTAGGTGCAGAATAAAGTAGTTCCCCACCTTAGGTGCAGTATACAGTTCCCCCACATTAGGTGCAGTATACAGTACTTCCCCACATTAGGTGCAGTATACAGTAGTCCCCCCACATTAGGTGCAGTATACAGTAATTCCCCCACATTAGGTGCAGTACACAGTAGTCCCCCCCACATTAGGTGCAGTATACAGTAGTCCCCCCACATTAGGTGCAGTATACAGTAGTCCCCCACATTAGGTGCAGTATAAAGTAGTCCCCCCCACATTAGGTGCAGT